>NC_056725.1:1821928703-1822071203 GCF_019279795.1 Protopterus annectens
ACTAAACCTCGGAGGCTGGACCTGTAAGAAATCCTTGACTGTCTGGACAGATTTTGCCTTCTCTGCCACCTTCTTCAACACTTGCTCTGCAGGGGAGCCAAACAAACTGTGTTTTTCCATGGGAGCATCTAGGAGCTTTGACTTTACATGGTCTGGTAAGGATTGCTCTTTTAACCATGCATGCCTTCTGATCACTGTACCAGTCATAGCTGATCTAAAGGAAGCCTCCAGTGCATCATAGCCGCATTTTAAGGAATGATTACTGACCTGCTGAATGTTATGTACCATTTCCTGAAGGGACTTTCGGTCTAAAGGTTCAGGCGAGGACAGTTTTTTAGTTAGCTGATCTAACATAAATTCCTGATACTGAATCATGTGGAATTGGCAGTTTAAGGCCCTAGCCGAAAGAGTAGCAGAAGTATAAACTTTTTTACCCCATCTCTCTAAGGCCCTAGATTCTCTTTCAGAGGGAGGGTTTTGGCAGAGGCAGCTGCTACAGCTTTGGGGCCCTGTGAAATAGTTTCAGGATCTGCAATAGGAGCCTTATACAAGTGATAATGTGTGTCCGGAACCCTGTAGTATCTGCCGGGCTTAGCAGGGGCCGGAGGAAGAGAGTCAGGAGCAGTACAAGCATCATTAAATGCATCATCCACAACAGTAAGTACTGGAGGAATGGCTAAAGGCCTATGCTGTGGCAAATGTAAAAAGGTCCTAAGCCTTTTCCTAGAGTCTGAAAAATCCTGGCCCTGCCATTGAAATTGTTCTCTCATAGCATGCAAGGTTTCCCCAAAAGAAAATTCCTCAGGAGGAGAGGCAGAAGGAATGGAGTCTTCTGCATCAGAGTCCTCGTATGGAGAGTAAGGGCCTTCTGGAGGGTTTGTATTTTCTGAATCATCAGAGGAGTAATCTGTAGAAACTGGCTCAGGGGGCTCTGCTCTAGGCCTCTTCTCTGGAGGGGGGTGAGAGGCCCTGTCAGGGTGAGGCTGGGATCCCCTGATCAAAGATATGAGATCTTCTGCTAGACTAAGCATTTGAGCACTAGAGCTAGGCCTGTGAGAGGGGGTTTTAGCAGGCACGGTCTTTGATGATTTAGCTGCTTTAGCCCTGGCAAAGGCCTTAATTGACATGGATGCAGGGGGCCTAGCAGCTCCACGTGTAGGAGAAGATATATCTAAGGGGATAGTAATCTCTGGTTCTGACCGACCGGCACTTGCGAACACCTTCTGCTTCGGGCGCCACGTGGCAAGACTGAGGAAAATGGCGTCGGCTGATGCCTTTATACCCGGTTAACAGCAGCTATGACGTCGGGTGAAGTGCGACATCAGCCGAGGCCAGACCCAGACTTTGGAATCTGGCCGACCGAAGGGCTGCCTGAGGCAGGACAACCCATTTGTTAGGACTGCAGATGCATCCTTGAAGGACATCTACCAACAATGATATGTACAAGAAAAATACTACGGTTGTTATGAAACAAAGCAGTAATAGAAGAACTGGGTATAAGAAAAAAGAGAAAAAAGTAATGAAAAGGAGATTTAAAGAGAAATTTTACTTACAACAAAGAAGAATTAGCTTGCTCGAGAGCTGTTTGATAGACGCATCTGGCACTGCAAGTGGCAAATGAGGTCTAAGGTAATCCTGTGAGGAGCATTATGGGTAAAGGTTATCTCGAGAGTTTTGGAGGGAGTGAGATGGAACAATGGCCAAGTTGGTTCCGATATACGTAACCGAACCCACAGTCAAGGATTAAGTGAAGATTGACAACAACAGATCATTTAGTTCGTTTTACTTAAATTGCTCTCTGTGTCTTGGTCACAGCTAATGGTTAACAAATAGTACATAAATGAATATATAAAGGCTATCACTAGCAAAATACATTTTGCAAATACTCTGGGCACAATAGACAAGACAAAGGGCAAGGCTGTGAACTGATAATTAAATATTTTGTGTGTGTGTTTTTTTTTTTTGCTTATGGGAAATGTGTCGATATAGACATCATATAAGTCAGGGTTGCCATGAAATCAGAGGTAATAGGCTTCCAAGGCAAGCATTTTGAATTTTGGAAAACTCAGGAATGTTACCAAATGGGAAATATCTAGTATGCATCTTAAAGTGCCCTCTTTTCTTGGTAATGGAATCTTCCTCCCCAACTGCACCTTTTCTGTAGCCTCTGTTCCTAAAATGTCTTTGATCACCTTAGGTATAAAACAAATCTGATTTCTTGGAACAAGATCAATACCTCAGAACCTGGATTTTTCGACAAATTGTAAGGTGCACCCTTCTTTTAGAATACTTATTACCCACGTGTCTTGAATAACTGGCACACAATTCCCTATAAAGAAGGGCAAGCTTTTTCCAAGTTTTGAGGAAAGGGGGAGGAACAGGGTTGGGGTTGAGGTGGGCTTGGAGTAGGAAAGAAGTGACAGGACAGCTGGGTTGAGTCATGGTTGATCCACTGACAGGTCTCAGCCCAGAGGGCCCCTGGGCTTCACTTTGTATTTAGCCTGCCATTCTTTTCTGAACTTTCCTTTTTTTATTGCCAAATCTGTTACGTTCCTGCCTAGGATTACAGGACCAGGTCTTGCCTGGGAAATTCCTACTGAATCTAAACGCAACGGTCTAGGAAAAAAATGTGCATAATAGTTTGAACAGTTCTTCCCTTATCCTCCAGTTTCTTGTACACGTTTTGAGCAGGGGGTCAGAAGAGGAAAGCGTTATGTAATGGGGCATTAAGGATACTTGACTTAACATTGTGTGGCACAGGACAAATCCTCAACCATTCACGCTTTCTAATATTTGAACCTATTGCTACTGTCTTGCAGAAGGCATCCACAAAATCAGAGCTATGTTTCTTGGAGTGTTTGGAAACTTGGTAAAAGAAATCATAGAGGACCAACAACTTCTGCTTTTGGTCTTTATCTTAGATCTCTTTTACCTTGGTTCTCATCTACTCCAAAAGGGTCAGCATGTAAAAAAGCAAGTGAGACTGGCACTTTACAGCCCTAAAAGCCATGGTGGCAGTTATATACAGTTTTTCCTTAACTCTATCTAGAACTCTGCTCTCCTTATCATTTGGAATATGATTCCTGGTTACAACCAAAACAGTTCCTTTGCTACGATCCAACAACACATCTGGCTAAGGTAAAGGATTTCTGAACAGATACCCAAGAGGGTCATTGACCCTAGAGAACTGGTTACACCTCCTATAACAGGAAGAAGAGATACAGGAAGAAGAGATTCAGGTTCCAGAAGTGCATTTCCAAAAAAATACCTCTAGAACTGGAGGCACAGCTAGAGGTTTAGGTTCAGGGGAAACCCATGAAGGCCCTATATCTTTGGATGACCTTCATAGTATCCCTTGGAATCCCACTGAAAGGTCTCTCTCATTTTAGACAGCATCCCTAAGTCTTCTGGTGGGAAGGTAGAGGGCAAGAACTCTTCAATGTCTGAGTCTAGAGCCTTAGTTGATGAGAACCTTCCAAAAGAGGTTGGCTCACCAGTCTCAGAATCAGAAGAGTTGCATTCAACCACAAGGGTCTCTACCCTTCTACCTTAGAAGGGCCTCTCAACATATACCTGTCTCAGACTTCTTAGATTTCAAGCAAAACTTAAGGTTTGTGGCCACCTGGGCCACAGTATCTGAAGACACAGCCTGGACAGAGGAGTCGGTTCAAGAACCTACCCTGTCGAGGTCGAAGTAAGATGGGCTACAATTGCTTGGGCTTCAGCTCCTTGTGCATATTATGCTCAGATATAGCTGCCTTTAACCTCACTCCAGATCTTGGGAGTTTCTTCATGAACATAAACTCTAGAGATCCCATCTTTTTCCTCAAAAACTAAAATGCAGGCCTCATGGCTGTCGGGTCTCTGGCCATCAAAGGCATGTCAGGACCTACAAGTAGAAAGAAACTGAAGGCATAGTTTCCTGCGCAGCAATCTCTGCAGAAGCCTCAGCCACAACAGATTCTGTAGTCAGGTTTATGAAAACATATGGCCTAGTACAGACTAACCGGGCCTTGAAAATCCTGCAAGTAGGTTTACAGAGGCCTTGGCTGACATGACAGTAGCCCAAAGCCAAGCTCTTGCCACATTTTTGTCAGCAAACTCTGGCAGACAGTGTTGGCAATGATGGATTGTCTTCAAAGTAAATGCTGCACAGCAGGGACATCCATGTCATGCTCCAGTCCTGGGCAAAAAAAAAAAAAAAGACACTTACTATGATATTCTTTATGTGGTATTTGGTTACAGTAGAGCAGGCATTTATTAAGTTTAGAAACAGTTTCCTCAGAGCATACTGCTAAATATATACATGCAACAAAAATAAGGAAATCCCCTATGAAGTACTTACCTGTCCACAGAGACACTTAACTTAGCTGACTGAGAGACTACATGTGCTGCTGAGATATGAATGCAACTACACAGCAAGAAAAATAAGAAGATGTTAGCTACCATAATCTTTACACTGCTAATATCCTTGAGCCAGAACGAGTGAGTAGGTTGAAGTCCTGGAGGAGAAGAGCTTTGGAAGTTTGGACAGCTAATGGCCACCTGCATAGCAGGATTTTCCAAGAGTGAAGACTGCAGCAGTGAATACCATGATGAACATCCTATGCGATCAGTACATCTTCATTTCCAGTAATTCTTAGTAGTTCATGCTTACAATGCTTCTCATCCTCTTGTACATTGTAGAATTTGAAAAACTGAAAACACAGGATAACACTAATATAAAACAAACAAAAAAAATCCTCAAAAACAGTCCAAATGTGTAAATGAGCAGTTCCGTTCCTGCTTTATGGAACTCGGAACTCCTTCAGATTAAAAAAAACAGTGATATGTTATAAGACTCTTCTCATCCAATCACAATCAATTTTAATACAACCAGAAATCCATTCATTAAAAAACATCCACACTTAAAATGCAATAAATAACCTTTGTTACAAGTTTTCAATTTTTAAATTACTAAGAAAATAGTTAAAATATTAATGTTACATAATTATCATAAACCTCATTAAATATATAGCACTTCTTCAAAGACCAGGAACTATTTAGTGTAACAAAAAATAATTCATAAAAAGACTTGTAGCTCAAAGTTTGTCTGCTCTAAGATTTAATATACTAGTCAAGGAAATCCTATCATTTTTTCCAGGTCACCATCTTTTTTTTTTAATCGGAAGAAGTTCTGAGTTCAATACAGAAGGAAAAAAAGCACTCATTTACACATTCTGACTGTTTTGGTTTTTGAGTTTTTTTGTTTTACACTGCAGTATTTGAAAAACTTCCACTGCAGTTGTCTTGCTACCCTATTGTGCTTCTCAGTGTACAGATTCATTGACATGAATATATCATAACCAGCAACAAGACTTGTACCTATATCTAGTTCTGATCTACAAATCTAAATTTGTGTGCAGCTCGACTTTTTCTACCGATTTTGTAAACCATTATGTATATAGTCCATTATCTTGAGCTGCCAGTATTAACCTTTGAACTTTTACTTTAAATTCACCTCTCCTTAGCAATTTGTGCAGCAGGGCTTGATCAACATAAAGCTGTTCAAGCAATTTTCTATACTTCTCTTTTTTTCTAGTAATTGTTTCTTTTGTATTTTGTAGTACTTTGTCATCTGATTTTGTCTACTTTTGCTTGATTTCCAAACTTACTCTGTTCTGAAATGCTTCTGCTAATCCAAGCAAAGAAGTCATATTAGACTTGCTTTCTTCATGGTTTAAAACTTTCACTAGGTTTAGAACTGATAATATCAACAAATTTTATTTATTTATTTGACATCTGTTTACCGGGAAAGTCTAACTGGGTATGAGCCCATTTTCAGCAGAGGCCTGGGGAGAAAAGCTCCACAGTACACAAAAAAATCGAACAATGGTTACAAATAATATATGAAAATAAATATGGATGTAGTCCCAGGACTGCTGAACTATACAGTTTCAAGGAGGCCCATACCTACTTCAGACCAAGGGATATAACACTATATATATCATTTGATAAACACAGAACAGTTATTTTATTTCTTATCCAACTGATCCATCGCTTTTTGAGGTTAGCCAATCATGCCAAAGCAGAAAGTTAGAAAAAAGCAAGCTAATTTATAGCCTGAACTTCATTCCCAGATATTGACGCACTTTACGATATTAGTTTTAGTCTTCTAAAATGCTCCTTCCTAACCTTTGTTCTTATTTGTTTATGCTACATTGTTGAGCCTTCATCTGCTGCCAGAAATTTATATACTCCCTCTTGTTCAACTTTGTTTATATCATTCTTCTCCATAAGGACCAAATATCATTCTTATGTAATCTGATAATGCTTTGTGCTTTTAGTTTCTTGTCTGATGAGCTACATGGTTTTAAATCACCCACAAAATTTACAGGCTATATCATAGGACAAGTTTTTTGTTTTTTTTTCCCCTGGAAGTTGAGCTGTAACCATAACCTAGTCCAAGTAAACAGTTTAATGCCTTAACGGCAAAGCAAAACAGTAATGAAAGATTTGCTCCAAAATATCACACTTTGGATTTTTATCCTTGGGGATATTAATAAAGCAATAACCGATTATGTCAGTGTGGTATATTGAAGACTTACCCACGGTTGGTGTGGTTTAATCACGAGGGCAAAGCCAGAGTGATTAAATAAAGCCAACCATGGCTAAATCTTCAATATACCACACCACAAAGTTGGTTATTGCTATTATACAATGACATTACTTAAGAAAAAAAAATATTTACTTATCTTAACTAATGTCTTTGTACAATGCCTCCATGGTGCCCTTCAGCATTTTTCCTGTATCCTGGGGCTTTTCTGATGTACTGCGCATGCATATGGGACTTGCGTTCCCACACTTGCACTGTACATTAGTGCTGTGCAAAGGAAGCAACAGAGAAAGGAAGATCTCCATTGCTTTTTTTTTTTTTTTTTTATTTAAAAGAAAAAAGAATCCGTGAGACTTTCAACATTCAGGAGAGCCAGGACAGAGAGAATAAAAGGATGATCAGGTACATTTCTTTTGCAGAACATACCTGATTATCCTCTTATTTTTCTCTGTGCCATCTCCCTCGTTCATTTGAGGTCCTCGGTTTTGTAAATTTATTTTAAAAAAAAGAAAGAAAAGTAAACATTTTATGAGATATACTAATGGAAAAAAGTCCAGGTGACCGGACCTTTTTCCACTGGAATATTCTCGGATTTACAATGGGCATGCTGGTTGGGCTGACCAATCAGAGCGCTCCTGTTTGAATATTACAGGCCAGTCATTGTATAATTGGCTTTTTCCCATAACACAGTGGTAAAGTGGTTTGCCACTGCTTCATAGTGAGTGTTATGTAATCTATCAAAGTAGAGTAAATTGTATACATCTGTAAGCATTCTACAATCCATGAATGTGAATGCTGCCAATTTTTTTTTTTTTTTTATAATCTATTTAATGCCATACTTAGGTTCAGACTCTTTTTACATCTCTGTTATGGCTTTGCTTAACAGAAGATCCTTTGTTCCATATGCTTTTCTTTCATTCCCATTTTGTTCTACTGGAATGACTGATTTTTTGTGATTATTATCTCTATCTACATCAAGTCCAATATATAACTTATATGTAGTGCATGGAGTACATTGATTACACTCTGATATTCAGAAAAAGACAAATCAGTTAAGCATGAAAATGGCTCAAGACCCCACCTTAACAAATGTTAAGCACTTCTTGCTAAAGTTGTTAAGGACTGGTCTGAGGCTAGGCAGTAAAATCTGCCAGTACAAATGATGATGGCAGAATAAGAGTTGCTTCCACCTGCTGTTTTTGTTGGTAACATGTCGCAGACTTCCTGTTTTAAACTTAGAAAGTTACGAGAATAACAGGACATGTGTTTGCCTGTTTTTCTGAAGGATACAGAGATTCAGTCATTAAGTAATTTGTCTGAAAACCATGGACTTTTAAGAGGAACACACCCAGCATATGAGGCAAAAATTCTGGGCATTCTGTGATAATGTGGAGATGTGAGAAGCTTGGAAGGTGAGTGTAAACATAAGGGACTATGTGACTCTACCTTTCTGGAAGCTCTAGCTAATTGTTTTACAGCTGTGAAAGACAGTAAAACACTTAAATTTATTTTTTCATGTTTACTGTAACCTCTAGTACACGGAGCGGATAAAGCTCCATGCACTACAAAAATTTATAAGCGGCCCGGCAATTACTAACCTAATATTGTGTGTTCTCAACATTGATGCCAAGATTCACTTCTCGAGCTACGCTCTTGAGGTGAATTGTTTGGCATCCATATCTCAAAGACATAATAACATGGTTAGCACCTGTGAGCTGCTCATAATCCACTATGTAGTGCAGAGTACCACAATTAGGCTCTAAGATTGGGAAAAAAGATAACTTAAGTGCTTCCCTACAGCAAGACTCAATCTTAACAGTGATTAGAGGGTGCATAAAAGCTTCCTTAAGACTGGATGTCAAGCTACAGACTAATAGTGGACAGTGCTGGTTGTCAAAGAACAGCAGGAGAAAGTAAAACAGTTTTTAAAAAGCTATTAGAACTTCACTTTGCCACATTTACAAACAGAAGGTTTGACAGCATAAACTATCTAACAACTTTTAAAGCTGTTAGTTCTGCACAGGAACACTTAAATGTTTGCCTTATCATTGTTGATTTTCAGGTGAATTACTAAGGATTATAGTCAATAAGATACTAGAGTTCCATACTTCTTTTTGTTCAGAAAACACAGGTTGATACAACACTTGTTCTATTAACTTTTTATGTGAATTAGCACAATATTTAAAAATTCTCCCTGAGCTTAATCTTTTCCTCCCATGAATTTTGGATTTGTTCAGTATTTTTTAACACCTTTACTTTTATTATCACTTAAGACATAGACAAACATACAATTAGGCAACAGATAAAGTATGCAAATCTTGTTTGCACGCTGTTAAAGAAAGACATACCTCTTATACAATCAGATATAACTGCAAATATATCAAAAAGAAATTGGCAAAGCCAAATCTGGAGCTCTGTAAAGTCTGGAAGAGACAGGCATTTTGTCACATCCACCCACTCTTCTATAAACCATAAGGTTGGGGGTCGATGGGTGGGGAGCTGAGGAAGAATGAAAATGGACAACACAGATGGAACGTTATGGTGAGTACAGAACTTCTTTATCAGATATTGTCAATTTTCATTCTGTCCTCAACTGATGGGGCAGAGTCCCCAGCTACCTAATATCCAGGGCAGACTCAAGGAAGGATATTACTAAGCACCATTGAACCAAAAAATGCCCTACCTCTGGATATCAATTTCAGCTTGTAATGAGTGATAAATGTGTAGGAGGAAGCTCAACTTGCTGCTGCACATATGTCATGCAAGAAAGCCCTTGACTGAAAAACTGAGGAAGCTGCTACAGATCTGGATGAATGAGCACGTATTTTCTTTGGTAAAGTTATTCCCAATTTGTTGTAAATAAAAGAGATGCAGTCAGTAAGCCATTTGGCTAAAGTGACTTTAGATACCCGTTTACCCAATTTCAGATCAGCAAAGGATACAAATAACTAATCTGTAGTTCTGTTATCTTTCATTCTATGTAAAAAGAAATGTAATTGCCTATGAACATCAAGATAATGTAATTGGTATTCTCCCTTGTTCGAATAATTTGGGAAGAAAACTGGTAGGTTAATGGACTGGTTAATGTTAGAGTGTGATACAACTTTGGACAAAAAGGATGCATTAGGTCACTCTATCCTTATAAAATATCAGCTATTGAGGTTTTACTGACAAGGCCTGGATTTCTGAAATCCGTCTGGCAGCAATAATGGCAACCAAAAACAAAGTTTTCCAAGACAGAAATTTAAGATCACAATCATGTGCAGATGCAAAGGGTGGAAGTATCAAGGATTGCAGTACCAGATTTAGATCTCATGGAGCTGTGGGAGGTCTGAGAGTAGAACTGTGCCCCATAAGAAGGTTTTACATAAATTATGAGAAACCAGTGGAAAGCATCAAATTCAATATGAAAATTAGAAATTGCTGCCAACTGGACGTTAACTGTTGAAGAACAGGCCCCTTGGTTAAACAGCAGTGTCGAGAACTCTAGAACATCATGAATAGGGCAGAAAAGGGGTTCACGTGATGTTGATGTGCCCAGTGTACAAATATTTTCCATTTATTAGCATAACCTTTCCTTGTGGATGGCTTAAGGGAAGATAACAAAATCTGGCGGACAGGGGCTGAGAGCATCAGTTGTCTAGCTATTACTGGAATTGGAGAAACCAAGCTGTCAGCCTGAGATTCAGAAGGTCCGGATGTATCATGCTTGTCAAGTGAGACAGGAAATCTGGAGCTGGGTCCAGAATCCAGGGTTGATGAATTAAATGAGTCCACAGGAAAAGAAACCAACTCTGTTAAGGCCAGAAGGATGCAATGAGAATGACTTTGCTCTTCAACCTGGCAGCTCTCTGAAGGAACTTTGGAATCACAGGAATCAGAGTACATCCATAAAGTAAACCGGGGAGCCAATCATGGAGAAGACCATCCCTTGGTGACTCCCCCTGTGGGGGGATTAGGGCAAAGTAGCTGCTGCACTTGTTGTTTAGGGCAGATGCGAAGAGATTACAGCAAGGCTGGCCCCACTTGTGGAAAATCAATTCCGCTACATTCTGGCTGAGAGACCATTCATGAGCAAACAGAATGCATCTGCTCAATATGTCTGCTAGCACACTGGATTTCTCTGGAATGTGCATTGCTAAGAGAAAGCTGTTTGAAGATATTGCCCATTGCCACTCCTTAGTGCTTCTCAACATAGGGGGTATGATCTGGTTCTCCTCCTTGATTGTTGATGTACGAAACCACTGATATGTTGTCCATTTGTATCATAATCATTTCTGATGGAAGAGCATCCTGAAAGGCTTGCAATGCTAAAAGCACTGCTCTCAAATCTAGGATGTTGATATGCAAATTGTCCTCTTTGTGGAACCATATGCCTTGGACTGTCTTTCCCAGGTAATGCCCCTCCACTCAAATGGGAAGCATCCATGGTCACTATGGCCCTGGCTTGAGAGGGGACAAATACACGGACCTGTAGAACTTGTTCTGACCGAATCCGCCACATCAGATCCTTCTTGCATGTTTTGGTGATTCGTATTTGAGTGGATAAAGGAAGCTAAAGTACTGACCACTGAAATGCCAACATCCACTGAAGAATCCTCATATGAAATTTGGCCGAAGGAACTACGGTTATTGCTGCTGCCACTGATCCTAATACTTGAAAAACCAGGTGGGCAGAGACTCTGGTACTGCAAATTATCTTCTTTACTTGAGATCTTAAAGTTTAAACTCTGGAAAGGGGAAGAGAAGCTATCGTTGATTTTGTGTCAAGTAGCACTTCCATGAATTCTAGACTTTGACTTAGTTCTAGATGAAATGTTTATAATTTATGTTTATTCCTCGCAGTACACCAGTCTGGATAACTTTTTCTCTTGCCATGATAAGCTGATGTCTGGTCAGGGAGGAAATAAGCCAGTCATCAGGTTATGGAAACACCAGGAATCACTGCAGTCTCATGTCAGCTGCTGTTACTGCCATGCATTTGGGGAACACTCTGGGAGCTGTGGTGAGTCCAAAGGGCAGTGCTTTGAACCGATAATTACTGGCTCCCAGCCAGAAGCATAACAACTTCCTAGATCATCTGTTCATCTTTATATGATAGTACGCATCCTGAAGATCTATTGAGCACATCCAGTCATCCTTTTCCAAAAATGGAAGAATGGACTGAATTGTGACCATCTTGAACTTGGTCTTTTGAACAGATTTGTTTAGGTTGTTGAGATCCAAAATAGGTCTCCAGTCCCCTGTTTTCTTCAGCACTTAAAAAGCATCTTGAGTAAGTTTCAGGTCCTTTCTGGTCTGAGGGGGCCTCCTGGATGACTACTGTCAAGCAGCTTTTGTATTTGAATTGCTGCTTGTTTCCTCTAACTTAGTGGAACACTGGGGACTTTTCTGGAATTAAGAGGAAAAAGGGAAAATGGCATTATATAACATCTGGATATGATCCTCTGCACCCAAGTGTATTTTCTTATTTCATGTCAGGCTCTCTGGTGCAGGGACAAATGACCCCTGATAGCCTCCAGAGGGGGACAATCGAGCCTCCTTTCAGGAGCGCTGAATAGATTTGCCAAAGAAAGATTCTCTAGACCCATGATGTTACAGGCTTCCTCTGCTGCGAGGCAGCGCCTACCATTTGAATTTCCCCCTCTGCCTCTGAGGGAATACGCTCCATGTCTCCTGGAAAGATCCTTGTAATTTTTTGAACCAAATCTTTCCACCACCTCGATGATTCCTCAAAAGGATCCTTGAGGGGTTGAAAAACATATGCCCAAGGCAGAAAGGGTCTTTCCATCCTTCTCACAGCTGGACAAAATGTCTTTAACTTTAGGGCCAAAAAGAAACGTGCTGTCAAAAGTAGCATTGATGAATATAGACTTAAAAGGCAAAATCACACAAGCCCATCCAGGCATGTGTCCTGATGGATATGCTCAAACCCGCTGCCCTTGAGGTTTCTTCTGTTACATTAGAAATGAGTTTCGTGGAAGACTTAGATATCGATTGTAGGGTCACCAACTGAGAAGTGACAGAAGCCTTCACCTCTTCAGAAATGGCTCCTGCAAGGGTGTCAAAGTTTCTTGATCAGATCCCTCTGTAGTCTGGTGAAATGTATCAAATAGTTCAGAGACCTTAAGGCAAAGGTTGCTGAAGCATACACACACTTCCCGAACTTGTCCAGTGCCCGTGACTCCTTGTTGGGGGGATGAACAGAGGCACATTCCTCCACAAGCTCCTTTTTAGTGGCAACCGCCATGACCATGGCATCAACAGGGGGAATCTTTGGACCAGAACTATCTATCCTCTGGCAGGGTCATAATTTTGTTGGGTTTCCTGGGAATGGGCTCAATGGTGTCAGGCTCCTTCCATGCCTGCCAAGAGACCAAGTCAATGAGCTCGTCTGCAAGCGGAGTCAACCAGGTAGTAAATGGGCTGGTACCAAATGCTTCCAGGAGTACAGATTCCTCCAAAGAGTTGCTGGGCTTCCAGACACACACACTGTTTCAGGATTTTGAGGATATCTCCAAACAAAACATCATCAGGAGGAGACCTTGGGGATCCTTCATCCCCCTCAAAATCTGTATCCTTGGTGATAGATTCAGGGTAATCTTAATCCTCTTGCTTGTCTTCTTCTTAGGGACCTCTTCAGTGGGACATTCTGAGGAGGTATCAGATGAGGTTGGAATAACCAGATGGGACTACTAGGATTTTGGTACCAGATGTCCCTGAGAAGTTACTTGAGACTCTTGGCACACACGTGGGATCAATGTAGGTACAGGATCAGAGGGGACAGGCACTGTCTGAGTCATAGTTGCTCACAGACTCTCACTAAAGTCCTAAAGGCAGGCATTCCAGGGGAATGATAAGAACCCAGATCCAAGAAAAGGGTTTTCTGATCTTTAGTCCTTCCCTGCCCCAAGGAATAACCCCCCCCCCCCCCGAGGCAGAAGTTGAAGCCAAACTGTCAAAGGAAAAAACTTCAAAGACCAATTCACGTAAGGTTCAAGTATGGCATCCTTTATTAACTTGCAGCAAGGAGACAAAGCATGCAGGCAGAATGATTTGTCTGAACATTAATAATTAGTATGGCATTTTTATACAGTTCTTTCCATGTTACACAGAAATGTTACTTCTATTGCTGACATAGTTAGACACAGCTTTCTGTATTGTTCTACAGAAAATGTTACTAGACTAATTGCTGACTAGTTGAGAATAACTGATGATTTACAAAACATTTCAGAAAAACAACCTGGCCTTGGGGCTTATTTTAGCCCACCACAAACTTTCTTATCAAAGCTTCTAACAGCTGTGTACTTTCTCATGGCATAAGCAGAAAATCAATAACTCTTTGTTAAGTCTCATGACACTAGTAGAAATGAAACACTTCTTGTTATTTGCTGACATTAGCAGAAATCAAATGCTTCTTGTTAAGTTTCTAATAGCTGTGCAGATTCATGCAGTGTGAACAGAATAAATGTATTAACCCTTTTAAACCTCGAATGCACTAAGCATTAAGCATGCATATTACTAATACATCTTTTTCTAACATTTCCCCCCTTTTAATACTTTTATTCTACTTTCAAAATAAGCATAAACAGTTTTTTTTTTCTTCCCCTAACTTCTTCCTACTCAGGATTTGCAGTTAAGAGAGTCATTCAGTTTAAACTTATGAAAGCATTTTCAATTTTTCAACAATTCTTCAAGTTCAGCACCTTGGTATAAGGTTTCTGAAACTGACATGTCTATAAAGTCTTTAATCAGTCTTTCCATGCAGGGGATGCAGCAGCACACACATACCACCAGCAGGATCATTCCTACACAGATGGCAATCAGGATGTTCATTAGGATACTGCCCCACCCCCCAAACAATCTCTGGAAAAAGTTTGTCAATGGATTTGGTCCTGGCTTGGTCATAGCCGACACCTGCTGAATTACCTCAAGGTGATTGTCTATCTCCTGTTTGTGGTCAGGAATATATGAACAGCACTCCTCCTGGATTAAAGCACAAGTACCTCCTCTCGCCGCCAGGGTGAAGTCAAGAGCCATGCGGTTTTGAAGCATTACAGTTCTCATGGCAGTCAGTTCATCGGTCACCAATTCTACAGCGGAAAAGGTTGCATTGCTCATTATTTCGAGAAGTTTAGACAGTTTTCTCAGTTCCCAGATTGATTCTGTTGCTCCATATGCTGGCAATACACCTGCCCACGAGATGATGGTATCACCCAAGTCCATATGTGACAGTCCATTTTTCCCTAGGTTCACAACATGATGGTTTTTCCAGCCCGCATTGATTTGCCCCACTGGGTTGACAGGTTTCTTGATTTCTCGCCGAACACAACTGCCAGACCAATTCTCAGGTAACCACTTATATGCTTTCCTACCACATACAAAGTAGCAATCCTCTACTTTGGTAGTAACTTTACTATGTCCTGGCTCTGGATGAAACATTTTTGTGTCAACTATAATCAGTTGTTTATAGAGATCAGCATTATGTTTTACTTCATCAGTTGTCCTATGCATCAGTTCAAAAAATGAATCATAGCTTGTGTTGCAATAAGAACCTGTGTTGTCAGTTTTTTGTAGCATCTATAGGGAACAGTCACATTGCAATTGCTCCAACCCACCTGAACTGTATCATTTTTGTAAAAACACACAGTCCCCTTCTGTCGAACAGACAAGTGCAATGCTACTTTATCTTGTGATGTGACATCTGATGCATCATAGACTACGTTTTTCCAGGTCTTGTTGGCTCCTAGGGGGACTGAAGTTAACAATAACCCCCCATATGCTGTTGGCAAAGCTGTGCAAATCCAGCAATTCGAAACATTGAAGGTTTCAGCATACACATATTTGATTGCCTGGTAAGTGTTGAAGTTTGGGTGCCACTCTACATGCAACTCTCCACGTTTATTCAGTTCAGTTTATGTGGCTGGGAAAATGAATGGCCACAACAAAAAGATTATTGTCACTAGTACAGTCAAAAGGATGATTATGCAATACTTCTGAGGAAACTGTTGTTCTGCATTCCTGTTTTTTACGACTCTTCCGAATAGGTACATCTGGATCTTACTGGATCCTGTCATCTTTATTTCAGACATGCGTTCTTACTCTCTGCCCTAATAGGACCTTCAGCACCGATGGTTTCTTCACTGGGGTCAAGACGGATCAGTCCTATTGATCTGACCCCCCCTTTGTAGCCAGACTTTGTGCTGAGGGCCTCGATGGAGAGGTAAGATTTTTGTCCAGTTCAAAGTTCTTAACTTGTTTGCAGTGCGTCAGGTGGATCCACGAAGCTCGCTCTGCTATCTTGACTGCAGTGGGTGTCGAAAGAAGCACCTGGTATGGACCTTCCCACCTTGGTGATGACCAATTCTTCTTCTTTATATTCCTCACCCACACCCACTCCCCGGGGATCACTGCCACTTCTGATGTTTCGGTTTGTTCTTTATCTGAAACAGAATTTGACTGCAACAGATGTTTAGAATTCATGACTTTTCTTATATATTCAGCTAGTGTATAATTGGCTTCCTGGCCTGCGGACATGAGAAGTTTCCACTGGGGTGTATAATAAGGTCTTCCAAACAATTTCTCAAAAGGAGTCAATCCTTTTGCAGTCGGAACAGTTCTCATGCTCAACAGTGCCAGGGACAAACAATATAGCCAATTCTTCCCTGTCTCAGCTATTAACTTTCTTAATTTATTCTTTAATATACCATTATGCCTCTCAACTAGCCCTGCAGATTGCGGATGGTGTGCACAATGATTTTTTAAAGAAATACCAAAATGCTTACTTAACTGCTGTATGGTTTGATTTACAAAGTGTGTACCATTGTCACTGTAGATCCTTTCCGGAATGCCGAATCTAGGGATGATTTCTTTGATAAGTACTTTTGCTACCGTGGCTGCATCTGGATATTTTGTTGGAAAGGCTTCCACCCATCTGGAAAACATATCTACAATGACAAGACAATACTTCTTATTTTCACATTTGTTCAATTCTGTGAAATGGATATGGTGGTGTAGGGAAATTCCCTTGCTTGGGCTTTAACGCCCCTTGTGCATGATGTTTGTTGCAAATTTGACACATCAAACAAAATTTTTTAGAGTAGTTTGTAAATCCGTACATTGTGAACACCTGGTTCACTAGCTGTACCATCCCCCCTGTTGAGACATGGCACTGCCCATGGCTGAACAAAGCTGCATATCTAAACAAATTAGATAGTAGTATCGGTTTCCCTTCTTTAGAGATGTACAGCCCCTTTTCGAGAATTGCTCCTCGTTTTACCCATATTTGTTTTTCAGCTTACGTAGTGAGTGTCTACATTGTTTTTAACATTTCTAAGTCTAAAATCTCAGAGGGTTGTAATTCCTCATTTAAAAGAAATACTTATGTAGCTGCTTGTTTTGCAGCTGTATCAGCTCTCGCATTACCTTTTGAAATCCTATCTTGTTGCTTGGTGTGAGCTGTGCATTTACAAATGGCTACTTTCTGAGGTAATTGAATAGATTCTAAAAGATCTAAAATCAACTGTGCATTATAGGTTTGCCAGTAGATGTTATCATTCCTCGTTTTTTCCACTGTTGCGCAAAAACATATACAGTAGAAAAAGCGTACGGGCTGTCAGTAAAAATGTTTACACATTTACCCTTTGCTAAGGTACATGCCTGTGTCAAGGCAATCAATTCTGCTGCCTGTGCAGATAAGTTGTGTGGTAAAGGTTTTGCTTCTATAATCTCAGTGTCAGAAACTACTGCATATCCTACTAGGTTCTGTCCTGCAGGACCCCTTTTGCACAAACCATCCACGTAGTATGTCACCTCGGCATCATCCAAGGGGACATCCATGATATCTTTTCTAGGTAGTGTCTTTTGCTCAATTACCTGCAGGAAGCGGTGTGGTGTGCCATCTGCAGGGGTCGGGAGCAGAGTAGAAGGGTTCAAAGTCATGCATCGCTCAATTGTCATGTGAGGTTGGCTCAACAATATAGTCATACAGGAAAGATGCCTAGCAGGGGAAAGATATGCCACCTTTTCTTGTAGTAAAATAATCGTGACTGCATGAGGCACTCTCAAAGTGAGAGGGTGGAATAAGACTACTGAGGCCGAAGCCTGTACTGCCATTGCAGCTGCAACTACTGCTTATACACAGTGGGGTAAGGACCGTGCCACTGGGTCTAGTTGTGATGAATAGTAAGCAATGGGGCGTTGCTTATCCTCATGCTGTTGTGTTAACATTGATGTCATATAACCTTGCTTACAATCTACAGTTTGGAAAAAAACGTTTATGATAGTTTGGTAATCCCAGAACTAATGAGGATGCTATTAACTGCTTCAGTTTGCAGAAAGCAGATTCTGCTTCTGGTGTCCATTGTAATAAATCCTGTGCTGCCATAGGCTTCTTATATATGAGGTCAGTCAGAGGTGCAGAATCCAAAGCATAGTTTGGAATCCAGCTCCGGCAAAAATTAGTTGTACCCAGGAAGGACATCATTTCCTTCTTGGTAGTGGGTTTTGGTGCTTGCAATATTGCTACTCTTCTGTCCTCATCTAATGTTTTACCTTCCTTGGATATTACATATCCCAGGTATTTGACTTGTTTTTTCCAAAGATGCAGTTTATTTTTATTTACCTTATGTCCTTCAGCGGCTAAGAATCGTAATAGCGCTATGGTATCTTCTCTACAATCTTGCTGGGTGGGGGCTGCCAGCAAGATGTCATCAACATAAAGTAAAATCTGACTGCCTCTTGGTGGGGTGAATCCCGCCAAGTTGCTTGCCATTTCTTGTAAGAATATCATCAGACTTTCACAATACCCCTGTGGTAGTCACGTATATGTATACCTTTTCCCCTGAAATGTGAATGCAAACCAATACTGGCTGTCAGGGTGTATCGGTATCGAAAAGAACGCATTGCTGATGTCTACCACAGAAAAATACTTCTGTTGAGGTTTTAAATCATTCAACAGGGCATGTGGGTCTGGCACCGTAGGTGCCCTTGGTATTACTGCATCATTTACAGCTTGTAAATCTTGGACCATACGCCATTGTCCATTTGCTTTTTTAACCGGAAATAAGGGTGTATTACATGGTGAATCGGGAGATTCTACCAGTATTCCCCCTTTAAGTAAGGCTGCTATAATAGGTTTTATTCCTGCCTCTGCATCTTTTCTTAAGGGATACTGTCTTTTTTGTGGTCTGAATGCTGACTTTGGCGTGACAGTTACTGGTCCCGCTGTACGAATAAGTCCTACATCTGACTTTCCTGTTGACCAGAGAGTCTCTGGTATATTTTGTAAGGCATTCTCTTCCTCCTTTAATAGGAGTGCTAATCAGCTGTCCTTGCTAGACTGCAAGTGCACGGCTGGGTGGGTCTCAGTTATCCAATTCAACTTCTGTATTTGTATTCCCTGTTCTGATAGTTCTAATTCTGTCTGTTTCTCCCATCTCGTGACTTTTTCTCCTAGGTCTGCCCATTCTATATTTTTGTTCTTGGTTAAGCTAACATGTGGTAATCGATTAGATTTATACAGTGTAAAGAACTCCTGGGGCAATGAACAGCTGGCTACACTGTTCCCTTCTGTGTCCCAGTATTGGTTATGCAATATCAATCTGTTTGCATGACTCAAACAATTCTTGCTCATATTCCTTATCAGGTCCTGGTGTGTTACAATAATACAGGGTACAGTGCAACAGGTGTTGCTTATCAATGTCAAGGGAGGGAAACTTGCTGATGGCTACATTCATTAATTCTTCGGTCACAGTCCCTGGACCAGTCATAACCAAGTCCTGGCTGTACCAATAAAACATTTCACCCTCCAATTGCACTGCAAAGGTATCAATTTGTCGCTGTGCTTCCATACCCTGCATGGTTGGGACTACTGCTATACCGAATAGTTGCATGAGGTCTCTGCCCAAGAGGTTTACTGGGCATTTTGCAGAAACAATTTTGCTTTTCTGAGTCAATCCTGAAACTGGATCATTATTGCAATATTACAGGAGAGGGGCTCCCGATACAGCTGTCCATTAGCTGCTTTTACCAGTATGTAATCAGGTGACTCTGTGTTTTCTGGTAGTTTGGAGGGATGTATCAGGGTTTGTGATGCCCCTGAGTCACACAAGAATTTGACTTCCCTTCCTTCTACCAAGAGTGTAACTTCTGGTTTCGTGTCTGCTAAATAAAGCTCCAAGCTCAATAAAGCTAGGTCTAATATTTCATTTTCTTCATTATCACTAACTTCTTGCACTTCCTCTATCTCTTCTGTCACATCTTCTACTCCCTCTATCACATTCTCATTTGTCCTTTCTTCGCTATCCCCTTCTAGTGATTCCTGACTACCATATAGTCAGTCCTCACCCTCCTTGTCTTCCGTGGTTGCCTTCTTGTTTTTCCTTCAATCCTTTGCCAAGTGTCCCTTTTTACTGCATTTAAAACATTCACCCCTTTTTTTTCTCCCTTCAAAGTCCTCTGATCGTTGATCAGATTGTTTGTTTCCCTGTGCATTTTTCTTGCCCTTTTTCCCGGACTGTACTACATAAACTTCTGCTCCATCTTCTACAGAAAATACTTGAGCTTTCTTTTTCTTTTTGCTATTAAAATGCCTTTCGGCATGCCTACCATATTCAAGTAATGACTGTAACCTGCTTGTACGATGGTCTACCATGTGTTTTGTAATAAAACTGCTTATAGGTGCAATACTGCCCTTTAAAAATGCATTCTTTAACTGCTGTTCATATGGGGAATCTTGTGTTTGATCTTGAGGAACCTGCATTCCACAGTGGTCGTTAAAACAGTCTAATAGTCTGGCATAATACCGGTCAATAGTTTCACCTTCTTGATGGATGCATTGATTAATGCAAGTCCAGTCTGCTCTAGGCTTCCATTTTTCATAGATGCGGTCTGTAAGATCTTTTACTCTGTTGTCTAATTCTGTGCTGCTATGTGGGAGGGGTCTTTGTGCAGTGTCACGGGGATTCCAGTTGCCACTGATCATGTGCCAATCTGGCCCCACAATTTGTCTAACTACTTTTTCTACCTCTTCTCCATTTAAGTTATAACTCAGCCTCATTCCTTGCAAATCTTCTGAGAATTTTCTAAAATTAATTTTTGGGTGGGGAATTCCCTCAGTGGCTTTCGGGATATCTTCTGCAGTCCAAGGTCTATACACTAAAATAGTTGGGTCCTGATTGTCCTGACCTGCCTGAGGGTTGGGTACTCTATAAGTGGATATATTTTTTCTTCACTCACAGATCGTGAATTCTTAACCATTTGATATAACTCAATGCCTTCATTTGAGTTACCTGCCTTTGTTCGAGACCTGGTCCCGATGGGATCTCTAATATACGGTTTATTTTCATAATGCCTCTTTCTTCAGTGACCACAGGATATCGTGGGGGTGGACTAACCTGTTCACTTGCTTCATATTCTGGTAAGGGAGGCGGAGGTGCTGATACTATTACTAAGTTACTGTCCTCCTTGTCTAAAAACATTGTTTTTGAATTTTTGTTCTTTTGTTCCCTACGGTTTACTTCCTCAATCCAATTTATGCAGATTCATGCAGTGTGAACAGAATAAATGTATTAACCCTTTTAAACCTGGAATGCACTAAGCATTAAGCATGCATATTACTAATACATATTTTTCTAACACAAACTTATCACTACCGAGGGTCCGAGGTGCAGAGATGGCTCCAAAGCTTTCAGAGTTGACTGAAACACCTCAGATCCGACAGGGCAGAACTGACTCCAGGAGCTCTCTGGATGCATCTGTACCAGAGAGCTCAGAACAAACCTCGGATCCGAAGCAGACAGACCTGGGTGACTCTGATCCAAAGGCTCCGAGATCATCGGAGTTAGAGGAGGAAAAGTCTGAGGAGGCCTTGTGGATGTATGGGCTTCCTGACCCAGTGGTATAGGAGCCAAGGTAAAAGCTGGCTGACTCTGCACCAAGAGGCTCTAATCGTCCTTTCCACATCCTGTACAGTAAGGCTTCTAGAAGAGCGAGAGGAATCCACAGAAGGTAATTCTGGTCTGACCAAAAATGGAGAAGGTAATCTTGATGGGGAGTACCTTGCTCTGGGCAAAGGAATCACATCTGAAATTTGTATCTAATCTGAAGCCTTTGGATCCAAGGAATCCTTAATTTTTGGAGATTTCAGATCTGAACAAACAGTCAGATCCAGTGGTAATTTTTTAGTCTTTCTCTGATCAGAAGAAAAAGTTTTCTTTGTCTGTAACAGATCCAGTTACACAGTAGAATCCAAAGAAGGTCTTTTCAAAGATTTCTCCAAGGTATTGGAGGAAGCTGTTGAAGAGCTTGAGGAAGTATGAAGTACTTTTTAGGTACATCTCCAGAAACAGCTTCACCAAAAGAGGAGGGCAATAACCCCTTTAAAATAAGTTTGTTTTTGCATTCAACCAATGCCCTCAGATTGAACACATGACATATAGCTCAACTTTACGTGAAGTGGACCAAGGCAATATACACAAAGAGTATGCGAGTCAGAAGCAGGAATTTGCTTACCAGACTTCCCACATTTTTTAAAACCCGCTGGATTTTTCTCTTTCTGCCATGGTAGTAAAAATAACAAGACAAAAATTTAATAGCTAACAAATACAATGAATATACTGGTAGAAAGACAGAAAGGGCTTTTTTTAAGATGAAAGGGGAAGACAAGGAAGAAAGGAATTCAACTACCTAAAAAGGTATTACAAGAAACTACGCTAATGTAGAACTGAAAGGGAGATACGATACTAACAATAGTATCAAGCATACACTAGTACTAAAGAAAAAATATAACAGTAGAAGAATAACAACAAAAATAAAACATTTACCTAGTCGACTAGCTTGACAGACAAGTCACCACCGTTTTCACCTAACGGTGGCAAACAAGATTTGTGGTAATGGGGGTTGGTATATTATGGGTAAGGGAGAAGCTCGAGAGTTCAAAGTTGCCACGAGCTCCTGCAGCGGTACAGTTGGATCTGAAGTCTCAGATCTGAACCCCATCAGTTGAAGACAGAATGAAAATTGATAACATCAGATCATATGTCCCTGATTACAGCCCCACCACACCTCTTTTAACATTTGCCATCTACTTGAGGAAAATTTCTTTGGAGTCTGCTTCGGATATAAAAATACCTATGCAGACACTGCCAAGCAAAAATCCTAAACCTTCTAGAATTTGTTGAATATTTAGGAGCCATACATATGTCAATTTGTCCAGAATTTTTAAACAAAGAAGTTGACTGGTATGTTTTTTTCCATTTAACAGCTCTAATTGCTTTATTGTCTTTCAAAGACAGTAAACACTTCATAGTCCTACATTTTTTCTTTCCATTAACTGCTAGTACATGGAGCAGCTAATGCTGCATGCCTCACATCACATTATGAATGGATATCTGACATGGTCCTCTAACATGTGTTCTCAACATGGATGTCAAGATTCACCTTATATCTTCATTCTTGAGGTGAATGAATTGTCATCCACGTCTGCAACATATAAAAACCCAGTCATAACCTTCCATATTAATAGAAGGTTAGTTATTGGCCTATAGCACTTAAGACTGTTTGCAGGCTTGCATTTAGGGACTAGTATAGTCCCCTCATCAACTGCTAACCATGTTGATTACAAATTTGAAATGTGCATATAAGCAATATGCAATCTTTACTCATGGCTAAAATCATTTTGCAAATATGTTAGTACCTTTAGTCAAAATCTTTGCAGTATATCTGGACTTAGGGTTTTCTAGTTAGCAGCCTTTGTACATTTTCTTTCAACTTCTCTAGCTATTATTTCATTCAGTTTCATAACATCTATGTTAGTATGTCATACTGTTTCTTTTAACTCTTCTATCCACTCTGCATCTTTTTAATGTTCAACAGATTCTTCATAAATACTTCTCTAAGACATATTTCTTTCTTCTTTTTTAGTTGGTGTTACTATTACAGTTTCTTTCTTTCCCAATCCTCTGTATCTTCTTTTTTAGTCATTAATGAATTGCTTGTATGCACTTTTCCTTAATATGTTTCTGTACACTTTCTACATTTCTCTGCTGGTGCTGATATTTTTACTTTATTATTGATATGGTGTAGGATTTGTTTTGATGTATTATTGCTTTCACATTTGTCTTTTTTAACAGTATCTGATTATCTATTCCCTGGTCTATATTTTTCTAGTATTGATACACCTCACCTTTTATTTTATTTATTTATTTAACATTTGTTGACCAGGAAAGTCTGACTAGGTTCCACAGATCCTGGTTTCAGCGGAGGCCCGGGGAGAAATGCTCCAGAAGCATGTCTTTAGAATGTGAGAAGAAACCGGAGTACCCGGAGGAAACCCACGGAAACGCAGGGAGAACATGCAAACTCTGCACACAAGGCACCCCAGCTGAGAATCTAACCATAGAACCTCTTGCTGTGAGGTGACAGCGTTAATCGCTGCACCACTGCACTGCCCCTTAGCTGCTTTATAATACTCTGATGCTTCCATAATGGCATTATACTGGCTTTCTTCTTTCCTTATTTTACTCTGCATTTCTGTGATAGCATTTTGTGTGTTATCCTTATGAGAGAACGGACCAGACCCTTGGAAGAAGCCAGATGGACTAACTACAGAAAACCCACTATGTTTTCTAGAGGCCTCTATAAGTAGTATTTTATTCTGTCGCCTACAATGCCAAAGTCCTGTTTAGAAAGGAAACCTCATCTAAGCGTATAACTTCTGTACTGTGAAAAAGCCTGCCTGAAAAGTTGTTTTGGACTGCAGACTGACTTGCTATATAAAAACTGCATTTATTTTCTGAGTTTCATTTAGTGATAAATAAATATAATCTGCAAGTCCAAAACTAATTTCAGTGACAGTCTGGATTTTCACAACTCATCCTACATACTATAAAAATCTACACTATTATAACTGTGTATTATTGAGGAAAAAGTCAAAAGTTCCTTAATCTGTCACATTGACAAAGAAATTGAGTTTGTTAAAAGCAGGGGAAAATGTCTTCCAAAGACTGAGGTCCAGAAACAAACAAAAACAAAACTTACAGCTTCATAAATCAATGCCTGTACTGCACTCAGACCCCCTGGCAGCTTTGCACCACTATAGTTATAGCTCTGAATAATTTCTGTTAACCCAGGTAGGTCAGCTGGTCTGAAGACACTTTTCAATCATGACAGAAGCTATAGTGTAGCAACAGTGTATACATAATAAGATAACAAGATAGACAGAAGTTGCACAAAGCATTTTACATAAAGTTATACACAAATTAAATCAGAGTATTGGTGCAGCGGTAGCATTGTTGCCTCACAGCAAGAGGTTCTCCCGTTTGATTCTCGGCTGGAGTGGGGGGAGTGCCTTCTGTGTGGAGTCTGCATGTCCTCCCTGCGGTTGGGTGGGCATTCGAAAGACATGCATGAATGGGTGTGCCTTCGTTGAAGGTTGGACATTCGTGAAAATCTACTGCCAATCATTAGCGGACCGGAGTTCCGCTGTGGCGACCCCTAACTGGGAAAAAGCCGAAAGACAAACAACAACATTCATATAAATCAGCCAAGATGCAACTTGAATGAAGAGGGTATTTTACAATTTTTTATAAACACTGTACCTTGCACATCTAAATTACTTGAATAATGCGGTATTATCATGTACAAAGAAAAGAATGGGACACATCACTAAGAGGTAACAGCAGTGCTCATGCATTAATTTCAGATGGCATATGAAAAAAACATTTTAGCAGTTTATATTAGGTAACAGAAGAAGAAATATAACAATTTAAAGAACTTATCTAAACAATTCTGTCTTGGTTTGTGATTTACTATGGAGCTGTCTGGTATGAGAAGTTTTATTTGAATTTATATTTCTTACCACTGTTTTTTTCATTGATCATAGGAAGAAAGGGATAGCTTTTAATTAAGATTTACTTTTATTTATATTTTGTTGTTTTACTTTTAATTTTCAATGTTTGTTGTTAGAAAAAAAAGTTATGTACTCACCATAACATTCCAAATGTGTTGTCCATTTTCATTTTTCCTCAACTAATGGGTTCAGATCCGATCCCTTGGTTCCCACTCGGCCATTACTAAAGCTTGTGGCAACCAAAAACTCTCAAGCTTCTCCCTTAACCACAATGCACCAACCCTAAGTACCTCTGTTTGCTGACCTTTACTAGAAAGAAACATCTGCAGCCAGAGGAAGCAAAAGGAGGTAAATAACTGACATGCAGTCAAATAAGCAGAAGACTAGATCTGAAGCATAATATAAAGGACAGTGATGATGTCTAATGACTTAATCTTCCAGAACTCTCAAAGGATGGGGTTGGTGGGTGGGAAGTTCAGGAAGAATGAAAATGGACAACACAGATGGAACATTATGGTGAGTCCACAACTTCTTTATCTGATGTTGTCAATTTTCACTATATCCTCAACTAATGGGACAGAGTCCCCAGCTACCTAAGATCCTGGGTGGACTCAAGGACGTCTGTTCCTGAGCAAAACTGAAGCAAATGACACTCTATCTTTGGAGACCAGATCCAATATATAATGAGTAACAAAGGTATGGAGAGAAGCCCAAGTTGCTGCAGCACATGTATCATCCATGGATGCTCTAGACTGGAAAACTGCAGAAGTTGCCATGGATCTAGTTGAATAAGCCCATAACGTTTTTTTGTAAAGTCATACACAATTTGCTATAAATAAAAGAAATACAGTCAGTTAGCCATCTGGCTAAAGTTACTTTGGCAGCTAGCTTTCCTAATTTGACTTCTGTAAATGAAACAGACAGTTGGTCAGATTTTCTGAAGTCCTTTGTGTAGATAAAAGTGTAATTGTGAACATCTAATAAATGTAATATCTATTCACCTTTGTTAGCAAATTTAGGAAAGAATACTGGCAAATTAATGGACTGATTGATATTAGACTCTGACACCACCTTAGGAAGAAAGGATGGATTGGTTTGCAGTGTAACCCTAACTTTGTGAAAGATTAAATATGGGTGTTTTGAAGACAAGGCCTGAATCTCTGAAATTTGTCTGGTAGAAGTGATGGCTACTAGAAATACTGTCTTCCAGGAAAGGTAATTAAGGTCACACTTAGCTTCTGGTTCAAATGGGGAATGAGAAACGCCTGAAGTATCAAATGTAAGTCCCATGGGGTAGTAGGGTCTTTAAAGGAGGTGTGAGAAGAAGAGTGCCTCGCAAAAAGGATTTGCAGAGCTTATGAGAGGCTACAGAGGAACTATCAAAACCTATGTAAAAATTACTAATGGCTGCTAACTGAACCTTAACAGTTGAGGAACTAGCACCTTCTAGGGCCAAAAATTCAAGTCTGTTATTTATAGGAGCTAAAGAAGGATCAACATTATTTTGATGTGCCAAGTAAACAAACCTTTTCAATTTACTAGAATAAAGTTTGTATGTAGAAGGTTTCTAGAAAGATAAATGTATTTTGTCGGACTGGGGAAGACAGCATAGATCATCTGGCTATCAATAAATTAGAGAAGCCAGGCTGCCAGCCTTTGATTCGGTACATCTGGATGGATCATGCCTGTCAGGTGAGACAGGAGGTCTACAGTCAGATCCAAGGTCCAAGGTTAGAGAAGTAAGTGAGGCCAAAGGAAGGGGAACCAAATCTGTCAAAGCCAGCAAGGTGCAATGAGGATGACTTTGCTCTTCAACATGGCAGCTTTCTTCAGGAATTTTGGAAAGAGTGGGATAGGTGGGTAGGCATATAACAGACTGGAGAGAAAATCATGAAGTAGAGCATCCCTCTGTCATTACCCCTGTGGGGTGATTAGAGCAAAGTAGCTGCTGAATTTGTTGTTTAGGGGAAATGCAAAAAGATCACAGCAAGGCTGGCCCCACTGATGAAAAATCATTTCTGTCACATCTTTGTTGAGAGACCACTCATGAGGTAGTAGAATGCATCTGCTTAGCTAGTCTGCTATCACACTGGACTTTCCCAGAATGTACGTTGCTATGAAAAAGCGGTTGGATGAGATCGCCCATTGCCACACACTCAGCGCTTTTCAACACAAGGGGTAAGATCTGGTCCCTCCCTATTTATTGATGTACCAAACTACTAACATATTGTCCATCTGAACTGCAATCATCCTTAAAGGAACAGCATCCTGAAAGGCCTACATCGCTAAAAGCACTGCTCTCACTTCTAGGACATTGGTATGTAAGTTGGCCTCCTCGGAGGACCAAGCGCCTTGAACTGTTTTCCCCCAGAAAATGCCCCCCTCACCCCACCCCAACTGTGGTCACTGTGGCCTTGGGCTGAGGGGAAATGAAAGGACAGCCTTGTATAACCTGATCTGACTGTATCCACCACCTTAGGTCTCTCTTGCATATGCGGGTGATTTGTATCAGAGTTGATGTGGGTTGGTAGAGTATCAACTATTGTGTTGCTAGGATCTACTGTAGAATCCTCATGTAGAATCTTACTAAAGGTACTAGAATTCTTGCCGTAGACACTGATCCTAGGGCTTGAAGGACCACATGGGCTGAAATCTTGGTACTGCAGATTATTTTCCTGAACTGTGATCTTATGGTTTGAACTCTTGAGACAGGCAGTGAAGCTAGCATTGAGTTTGCATTCAGTAGACA
The DNA here is from genome assembly GCF_019279795.1 of Protopterus annectens. Classification (NCBI taxonomy): domain Eukaryota; kingdom Metazoa; phylum Chordata; order Ceratodontiformes; family Protopteridae; genus Protopterus; species Protopterus annectens. The sequence continues at coordinate 1,821,956,898 of NC_056725.1, forward strand.
CCTACAAATTCCAATTTTTGAGTCAGGTCCAGTTGAGACTTTTGGTAGTTTATGATTATCCCCAGATGAGAATAGATCTGGAGAACCTGAACTCTTGTCCTCATTAATTGATGCCTAGTAGAGGTGGTATTGAGCCAGTCATCTAGACTGGGAAACACCCAGAATCCTTACAGTTTCAGTGAGTTGCTCCTACTGCCACATATTTGGTGAACACCCTAGGGGCTGTGGTGAGACCAAAGGGCAAAAGTCTGAACTGGTAATAACTGGCTCCCAGATGGAAGCATAAGTAACTTCTGGAACGCCTGTTCATCTTTATGTGATAGTACACATCCTGAAGGTCTACTGAGCACATCCAGTTATCCTTTCCCTGAAAAGGGATAATGGACTGAACCATGACCATCCAGATCTTGGTACAGTGAACTGACTTGTTTAAGTTGCTGAGATCCAAAACTGGACTCCAGTCCCCTGTTTTCTTTGGCACTAAAAAGAATCTTGAGTAAGTTCCAGATTCTATCTGGTCTGGTGGGACCTCTTGGATGACTCTCTCTTTTTAGCAGCTTTTGTATTTGTACTGCTGCTTCTTTCCTTTGAGTGGGTGGAACGTCAGGAATTTTTCGTAGAGTTGGGGGTGAAAGGGAAAAGGGTATTATATGACCTCTGGAAATAATCCTTTGCACCAAAGTAACTTTTGTTATGTCTAGCCATGCTCTCTGGTGCAGGGATAATCGACCCTCTGATTGCCTCCTTTCAGGAGTGCTGGTAGAGTCTGCCCAAGAATGATCCTGGAAATCTACTGAGCACATCCAATCGCCTTCTCTTAAAAAGGGAAGACTGGACTGAACCGTGACCATCCAGAATTTAGTTTGGGTGACAGACTTGTTTAAGCTGCTGAGATCCAAAATGGGTCTCCAGTCCCCTGTCTTTTTTGGCACCAAAAAGAATCTTGAGTAAAATCCGGATCTACGCTTTTATGGTGGGATTGGTTGGATGACTCTTTTTTGAGACAGCTTTATAATCTCTGAAGCTGCTTCTTCCCTTTGACTGGGTGGAACATCGGGAAGTTTCCTTGGAAAGTTTGGTTGACAAGAAAGGGGTATGGTGTAACCTCTGGTAATGATTCTCTGCACCCAACAATCGGTGATGATAGATTGCCGTGTAGCTTGGTACACAGAGAAACGACCCCCGACTGTGTCCAGAGGTAAGCAATCTGGTTGCTCCTCAGGAGCACTGGTAAGGCTGTCCAGAAAAGGAATTCCTGGAGCCTTGGTTACAAGGACCCCCCTCTGCCGCTATAGGGGCATCTTCCAGAATTGTTACCCCCTCTGCCCCTGGGGGTATCATCACCACATGCGGCATGGAAAGGACCCTGAGATTTTTTGTTCCATATTTTTCCACTCCTCTGATTCCTGAAGAAGGTATGTTGAGGGTTGGAAAACCATAGGCCTATGGCAGACAGGTCTTTCCATCTTGCTCACACCTGGCTAGAGTGTCCTTTACTTTGGAGCCAAAAAGGGACAAAGCTTCGATGGGACCATTCAGAAAGGAAGACTTAAAACAATCTGCAAGGTCACAAATGGGCATCCAGGCATGATGCTTCATAACAATGCCCGAATCCGCTGCCCTAGCCACCCCTTCAGTTGCATGTGACAGCAACCTCATGGATGAGTTGGATATTTATTCCAGGGTTGCAAGTTGCGAGGTCACTTTGTCCAGGACCTTGTCAGACAACTGTCCTGCAAGCGTCCCAGAGAGTTCGGAGATCAAGTCCCTCTGGAGCCTCATGAAATGTGCCAAATAATTCAGGAACTGTACAGCAAAAGTCCCTAATGCAAAAACATGTTTTCCCAAGTCTGTCCACCACCCGGGACTCCCTGTTGGGTGGGTGGACAGTGGGACTTTCCTCAGCAAAGTCCTTTTTCGTGGCCGCTGCCACCACCATAGCGTCGACTGGTAACCATTTGGACCAATGGGGGTTCTCCTTGGGAGGGGAAAGAATTTTGTCTGGTCTCCGAGGGATCACCTCAATGAAATCAGGGTTCTTCTAAGCACGCTCGACGGCAGGCGGGGTCACCCACGAAGTTGAAGGCCAGGTGCGGAAAGACTGCAGGAACATGGACTCCTCAGACAAAGGGTTGGAGGGCTTCCAGTCACCTCCCTGCTTTAACATTTCCAGGATGTCTCTGATGGAGACATCATGAGGTGACCGCGGGGACCCTTCACCATCATTGTAGTCCGTGTCTTCAGTTAAGGACTCCTCTGGTGAGTCCATGTGCTTCCTCTTGCACATCCTTTTTCATGGGGGCTCCTCAATGGGAGTCTCTGAGGAGGACTCGGAAGAGCGAGTTCCCTGTACAGGGGTGTCCTGCAGCTTCTCTACCCGGTATCCTGGAGGGGTGGTCTGTGACAGCTGCAGCTCAGGAGCCGAAAACTGGGGTTCCAACATCAAAGGAGTGCTACCAGAAGCAAGAGCCCTCTCCATCACACGGAAGGCAGGTCCGCCCGAAGAGGGATGGGAGCCCAGAATCAAGAAAGACTTTTTCACCCTCCCAGTCAAGGTGAATCCTAGCTAAAGGTATATGGAATGGGGTCCCTTTTAAACCTCTGACTGGAGTAGACTGCCCAAGCAAGTAGTGCTCCTCCTTAACCATTGCAGGCTTCACACAATGGTTAGGTCAGAGACTGTCTCCTTCTTTGCAGTGGCTTATTTTTCATCTATTAAGATAGGATATAACCTCTTGTGGTAGTTTGGTACCCTTGTTGTCTCAAGGCAACTTACTGCTGGGTTTTTGTCAATTCCACTTATTGGCTCTCCCACCTTTTGTTCCCCACCTTGCCTCTGTGGACATCTATATGCTACATGGCCCCACTGTTTGCATTTAAAACATTTTACCCTTGGTCCTGGACGTGTACCTGGACTAGCGGCTTCCCCCACTACTGGTGGACTCTGTTGGGGCGGTCTAGTCTGCCCACCATGGGCTCCCTTGGACCCATGAGCAGCACTGGGTATCCCTTTCCTGTGCAGTGATGCCCTGCTTGCTAGATATAGATCTCCATTTTCCCCAACTCATCCACTGTGTTAAATTCTCTATCTGCTAATCAGATTCTCATGTCCTCAGGCAAAGTGCTAAGGGCTTGTTCCCTCAACAAAATGTTTGCCAGCCCTTCAAAAGTGGTGACCTGACATCCACTCACCCACCTATGAAAATAAGTGCTTAGTTCAGCAATAGATTCACACACACTTTCATCTGCCTTGCGTCTATGCCCACGAAACTTTTTTCTATAAACTTCAGAAAAAATTTACTGACCTTTGTTGCTTCTGGGGTACAGTTACTCCCTTCCCCATGACCCTGGCAAAGAGTCAGCATCTCCTTTTCATGTTGCTTTTGCCTCTCATTTGCTTCAGCTTCCAGACATCTCAATCTCTCTGCTGATTCTATTTCCAAATGTTTGGCCTCCGGTTCAAGTCTCTCAAACTCCAGATGGATTTTTATGTCCTCTGTGGAAAGGTTGAACTGTCCATTTTCTGAGAGTTGTACCTCCCCAAGGCCAGTCTGATTGCCCTCCAGATTGCTGGTCCATGATGCAGCTATGCCCAAGGCTGCAATAATTTCTGCCCTAATCAGGCTGGCATGCACTAGTCTTTTAGCCTGGCACATCTCAGCCAAATGGCTCCTTATCAGCTTGCCATACACCTCTGATGACATCCTTGCCTGCTCTTTGTGACTAATTACGCTGACAAAAATAAAACAATTGTGATATAAAACTCTGAATGTTCACTGTGTGGCTGATTGAGAGTACGAACACCTTCAGTGACCACTGTTTACAGGCTACAGAAATTCAATATCCACACCACTGCAAACCAATTAATATGTGATGCAGATATCCCACCACTGCCAACTAATTAATATGCAACACCCCACCACTAACCCAGTAATCAAGAAGCCTCAGTCCTCACCACTGGCAACAGCTAGGGGATGTACACACTGGGAGGATGACAAGTACACACACAGTAAATTGCAATTTCCCTTAAGAGCACACAGAAACCACAGTCAGTCTGGGGCTGGCTTTTCCCTCTTCCTCCAGATCCCCAATTAGACTTCTCACTAGCACAGCTATAGAGTTGAGATCTCAGCTAAATGGCCAAGCAAAGACCTCCAGCACCCTGTCCGTCCAACCAGTGCTGTGTGTCCCTGCCCACGTAGCTGACACACAAACTCTTTGAGATTTTATTTATATACAAACACATACACGCACACCTGGGAAAGGCTGGCATGGTTTACTAGCTATGCTCCTCTTTGCACAAACTATAAGGTAGTTATCACTGCCAACAGTCAACTGTTATCAGCTACTTTAAGGCCCTTAGCAAGGGGTGGCCAATCCTACTCTGTAATGTTACTATTAATCCAAATGGTAGTCTGACTAAGAGCAAGGCTGTTAGGAGTGGCCTGCACAGTGGTACCAAATACATATGCAAGTACTCTCAGAGCTTAAATATGTCTCACAGATATCAGCCACAAAGATAGGTATAAATATATTTGATAATAAATAATAAAAGAACAAGACAATACTCAGTAAATCATCACAGTAACTTCAGAGTTCAAAATCACAGGAAATATTTAAAACAACATTGCAGGGAAGTCTCAAATAAATAAAGAAAGCATCTAAGCTATACTTCACTATATTCCTAACTGTAACTAAGAGAAATTACTGTACCCCATACCTCCCAACCATACTGAATTACTCGTTTTTTACTGAGTTTTCGGGTCCAAATGAAGGGGTGCCACGATTCCCGAGTGGCACCCCTTCATTTCTGATTTTTTCTTTTGTTTTTTAATTTTCGCGCTTTGAGCTCTTGTCATCATGTGCACATCAGCTCCATCAAGGCTACCAGCCTGTCGGAATTGAGCTCAAGGAGCTCATGATGACGATGTAAACGCATTTCCAGCTAGCCTGGCTGCTGCTAGTGGGAACGGATGATTTTCGGGAACGTCTGGGTCTGACTGGAAATTATGTTCGGGGAACAGAGGACCTAAACAGGAGGGAGTGTGTGAACTATGACGGAAACGAATTATGTTCGGGGAATGGCAGTGTGAGAACAGACCATGTTCAGGGAACGGGAGTGTGACAACAGACCTGCTGCATTAAGGAAACTTTTTTGATTATGGTCGGGGAAGTGTGTGTGTGTGTGTGTGTGTGTGTGTGTGTGTGTGTGTGTGTCTGTGTATGTACATATATGGTGTGAGGGTCATGGATGCTCTCAGCTTTCCCCGAATTGCAGAATGCCGCTTGCATTTGAAAATGTGTGATACTATACCATTTAATGTCAACAAGAAATCACATGTACATGCAGTTTGTATGCAAGTGCCTATCTTAATCATTGGGGTCTCTCCTACCTGTTTCATGCTGAGAGAGAGTGGGAATGGAAATGTCTAGAATGAGGACGATCCACAGTACGTGCACAGAAATAGTGCGCAAATACTGACACTAATGGTGCAAGTGCTGAATAGGGAGCCTGTGTCATGGTGAGATGCATTAATACTTTTCTTACTTGTTGTTTATCCCCGGTAGGAATTTATCTTGTAAACTTTCTTCCACAAGGTTGTAGTTTTGAGGAAGTACTTCTTAGTCTACCTAACCTGGATATTTTTATATTTGGATGAAAACTTTCATGAAACATGTATGTTTGAATTGCCATACAGATTACAAGTTCATACTATTTTTTTCTATTTCCACTGCGTTCTGGAATCATTAACATGGAGAGAGCTCTGGAACTCTTCTTTTCTGAGATGGTACAGCTTTCCCTGGAAAACACTGTAGTAGTCTATTTTGCAGCAGAATATCCCAGTTTTGAAATAAGGAGGGTATCCAGGTGGCAACTGTCTGTTCTTTTTATAAAACAGTTGTCATAATGCAAGATGACATCCTTCTGCATTTTTGTGCATTAGGAACATTTGTAAGCCAATCAGTAGACACAAATTATTTAAATAAAAAATTAGCTATATTTTGGCAAGGAAAAAGTAGACAAATATAAGAATATAATAAAAAAAATATAAGATTTCAAAAGCTTTGTATAACTAGTAGGGTAATAAGTGCTTACTAATTAAAATATGCCCTGGGGTAATTTGCAGGCAATAGTGGTAATAAGAAGTTATGTACTCACCATAACGTTCCATCTGAGTAGGTAAACTTCATTTGTCAGCAACCTATTGGTTATAAGATCCGCATCGGATCCGAGCCGACAGTTTCCAACAGCTAAGATCCAAGCTCCTCCCCCTTACCCATAACTCCCTGCCATCCCTTCCTGACCTCAGATCGAGTTTGCCTAAAGCAAGGCTTGCAATCACCACCTATCTAGGGTAAATTGGGTACAATCTACCATGAAGCGGGAAAATCAAGAACATCCAATGAGGACAGGGTGACGGAGGGAGGGACGGTTGCTGACAAATGAAGTTTACCTACTCAGATGGAACGTTATGGTGAGTACATAACTTCTTAAACTGAAGAAGTTAACTTCATTTGTGCATCAACCTATGGGACAGAGTCCCCAGCTACCTGAATCTTGGGAGGCCCTCAAGGAAGGATGTTCCGGAGCACTGCGGAGCCAAAGGATGCTCTCCCACTGGAAACTAGATCTAAATTATAGTGGTTTATAAATGTGTGAGAAGAAGCCCACGTGGCAGCCGAGCAGATGTCATCCAACAAAACTCTGGCTCGAAAGGCAGCAGAGGTAGAAACAGACCGAGTTGAATGGGCATGGGCTCCCTGAGGAGCAGCCCTGCCAGAACTCTCATAAGCCAAGAGAATACACTGAGAAATCCACCTGGATAGTGTGACTTTAGAAACAGCTTTCCCCAAACTGGACTTAGCAAAGGACACAAACAGCTGATCTGAACGTCTATAACAGGCTGTCCTGTGCAAATAAAAAATCTCAACTGTCTGTGTACATCCAAAGAGTGTAACTTGTATTCGCCCTTATTTTGCTAATTGGGGAAGAAGACTGGCAAATCAATAGACTGATTAATGTTAGTTTCGGAAGCAATTTTGGGAAGAGAAGAGGGATTGGTCCTGAGGGATACCCTATCCTTGTGGAAGGCCAAGTACGGAGGCTTGGCAGAAAGGGCTTGAGAAAGGGCTTTATTATTGATAACTTGTTGCAGTTAAACTCTTTTTTCCAGAGGCTCCTTTAGCTGCTTAAAACTTTCATTTAAAGGCTCAATGCTGCTTTTCAACTGGGAGATACATTTCTGCAGTTTGTTTCCCACTCTCCCTCCTTGTTGGTATAGTGTTTTTATAGTTGGTGGCTTTGCAGTTGCCCGCCCCTAGTGTAAATTTGATCTGGGACCCTCCTCCCAGTCTAGTGTTATTACCTCATTCTACCCAGTACAGGGAGAACATTTGAGAAGGCCAATCAACTTAGTTTCTGCTACTCCTTTCTCTCTTTCCACAAAAAAAAAAAAAAAAAAATTATCTGCTTTTACTGTATTTATGTTTCTTCCTACTTTATTTTGTTTTTGCATCATCTTAAAAGTACTCAATTGTATTTATTACTGCTTGGTGTAACTCATTCTAAGCCTTTTAGTTTAAGCACTTGGGCTTCAGACCAGTTGTTTTACATTAGGAAGGTTTGTGGCCTGCACTGTGGTGGCAGAACAGGTAGCTTACATCCTTCTAAGTTGGGAACTGCTGATTGAGGGCTCAGTGTCTGTTATTCTAAAAGTGTATTAATTCTGGTTTAAGCACTTGGGCTTCAGGCCAGTTATTTTACATTAAGAGGGTTCGTGGTCTGCACTCTTGTGGGAGGAGAGGCTGGACTCTGCCCTTCTGAGCTGGGAATTTCTGGTTAAAGGCTTATAGTGCCTGCATATTTGAACTGCTTCTTACTGAAATTGGTACACCTTGTTTGCTGTAGCATAGACTAGATCCAGGCCTGCTGAATCTAGCTTTGTTTCTATGCTTGTTGTTTGCTTGTTATTTTGCTTCTGTGGATCCCTAGTGATATCTGCTTTGCTTACTGTACTTATTTCCTTGTTTCACTTGAAAGAAAGTTAATGTCTGTCGTTTTTGCATTTAAGTTACCTGTAACACATTGCATTTAAGTTACCTGGCACTTGCTCACTAAAGCAATTATATAAGTCAGCACTAATAAAATTAAAAGCACTACACCCTCACAAACACCCCTGAGTACCTTGTTACCCCCCACTGGCCCTTTTTTTCAATTATAAAGGAATTCCCAATACTATTCTAGCATGTCCAAAGGTCAGTTGCCAATCTCCTCTCCGGTCCAGCTGGTGAATCTGGGAATCTTGAGGCAATGTTACAACTGCCTCATGTACACAGACAACCGTCTCCGCCTCCCAACAAATTCCAACACATGTGAGAGATGCAACCATATAGCCAAACTGAAGGCTAAGCTCTCTCAACTCAGTACTGGCGTAACCAGTCAGAAGGAGAAGGAAACCACACTCACTACAATTCCAGTCTCACTTAGACCTACCACGACAGCAAACCAAACACATAAACACACAAAAACATACTTGGAAGCTCTAAATAAAAATCTGCCTAAGCAGCAGAGACCTCCAAAGCAGACACCCAAGCAACCGCTACCCCAAAACAAAACACGTGCAACACATGGCTCACAAAGCCAGTGTGCCAAACAGTCACAGCCCTTAAGGCTAAACAACACACCTGATACACTTGAAATAAGTGACTCCATCGTCAGGCACACTGATGTCCCGCTCACCAGGCTGAACAAGGAGAAGGTCACGGTGAGCTGCCTGTCAGGCACTAGGATCCGCCACATAACACAAGCACTCAGGTCACTCCAAGGCAAGTACAAATATGACTCAGTCATTGCCCATGCTGGTGTGACCCTGACCTTGAGTAGCATCTTACCCTCACCAAGAATGATGCCACAATATGAAGACAAGATGATCAATTTCAACAATTGGCTTAAGTATTGGTGTCATTCAAAGGGGATCCAATGCCTGTCAGCCTGGGATGACATGCTCGACAAGCCACGATGCTTCGCTAGGGACGGCTTGCACCTGTCACCCCTGGGCTTTCGGATATTGGCAAAGGCTCTTGCTACCCCCATAGTGCCTTTTTTAGGCAAGGCTCAAAAGGCAAACCCACCTCCATAGGTATCACAAGGGATAAGAAACTAAGAGTAATGCTACTCAACGCCAGAAGTCTAAACCTCAAGATGCACACACTCGAAACTCTCCTTAGCATGGAGAACATCGATATCTGTGCAGTAACAGAAACCTGGTTCAAGGCTCCTGAGAGCACCCCAGCACTACCAGGTTATACGTCATACCATGCTTTTCGGCTCCAAAACTTGGACCAAACCACAAAATGAGGGGGGAGTATCAATATTCATCAAAGATACCCACACCTCCAGGTTGGTGGCACAGCACAAAGCATCAGAGACTATCCATGTGCAACTAACAGTGGGTAAAACTGCCTTCCAGTTTATAGCCTGCTACAGACCACTCTCCCAAACCCAGGAACCCCACTCAGCCTTCCCGAGAACACTGGAAAATATGAAGGTCTCTCCAAACACCATTATATTGGGCGACTTCAACTACCCAAACATAGACTGGGAGCATTACTCTAGCTCTAACACCCTAGCCCAAAGGTTCCTAGAATTTATAAACTCAAATGCTATGGAACAACTTGTTACCACTCCCACAAGAGGGGAAAACATACTGGACCTGATCATCACCAACATGGGGACTCTATGCTCCAGACCAGAAGTGTATCCCTCACTGGTAAGATCAGACCATAAACTAATCTCTCTGGATATTCACATCCCGACCCCACTCCCTGCCCAGAAAACCACAGTGAAAAACTTCTCTAAAGCAAATTTCACACTCCTCAAAACCGAGGTGGAATCCTTCAAAGACCCCAGGCCTGTGGAAAATACGGCCCAGACTGCAGAATCCTTTATAAATGCATTCTATGAACACCTTCAGGAATGCATGGATCATGCAATCCCAAATAAAACCAAGACCCAATCCTCCAAAGGCAGGCGTCCTGTCTGGTGGACCCCAGCCATAAACAAACTATACAATAGAAGGAGGAAGCTACTACATGATAGAGCAAAATCCCAAAAGGGAAGGCATCTCTGATCAGTATTAGCAAAAAACTACGGGCACTCATAAAATCGTCTAAGGCCAGCTTCGAGAGAAAAATTGCACAGGACACTAAGGATAATCACAAGGCTTTCTTTAGTTATGTTAGGAACCTGGGTGGGAATTCCCAGATATGCTCAGAATTAGTCCAAAATGACAAAAATACACGAACCCACAGACATTGCCAACATCCTAGCTGACAGGTTCAGCGCAAACTTCTCCCCCCCACCAAAGGGGCAAATATCTATCCCAGCAGAGTGCTGCCCCCCTGACATCTCAGATACTCAGGTAAGAGCCGCCCTCTCCAAAGCAAAAAACACAGCATCAATGGGACCAGACGGTGTCCCAGGCTGCATCCTACATGAACTCCAAGAAGAGCTACACACAAACATAAATCTACTGTTCAATCTCAGGCTTACTACAGGATATGTACCCAAAGAGTGGTGTACAGCAACAGTGGTCCCTCTCCACAAAGGTGGTGCCTCAATGGATCCTGGAAACTATCGCCCCATAAGCCTGACTAGCTTGGTCTGCAAAGCTATGGAAAGGATCATCATGGACCTCATAAATAAAGATATTGGGGACCTACAGAAACTGGATCCTACCCAGTTCGGCTTTGTTAAGGGCAGATCCTGCCTCTTAAACCTGGTTGATTTCTTTGAAACCGTCACCAAGGCCATTGACGAGGGGAAGGTGGTCCACACAGCCTACCTGGACCTCGCAAAAGCCTTCGATACAATACCCCACTCAGGCATTATAGATAAGCTCACCAACTTAAATAAATATAAACCCCTATGTCACTAGATGGGTTGCAAATTGGCTCAAGGACGGAACCCACATGGTTAGAATTGCTGGAGCCATGTCAGACTCCAAACCAGTTACAAGTGGTGTCCCACAAGGCTCAGTCCTGGGACCTCTCTTGTTCGGTATATATTTCTCGGAGGTACAGGCCAACACGGAAGGACTGTGGCTGACCAAGTTCGCAGATGACTGCAAACTGGGCACCATAATCGACTCTCCAGCCAACACAAGCATCCTCCAAAAGGGCCTCATAGGAAACAGACAACTGGTGCCTGAGCCATGGCCTCAAGCTAAACGCCAAAAAGTGTATAGTCATCCCCTTTGGCAAAAACAAAGTGCCCACAAATTACCACATATGTGGTAATCCATTAAGTACAGAAGAAGTAATTAGGGACCTGGGGACCCAAGTTGATAGCAATCTCTCATTTGACAACCACGTGGCCAAAGTGGTTAGAAAAACATTTTATATAGCCCACCTAATCATGAAAGGATTCACATCTAGATCAGGGGAGGTCATTGTGCCTCTTTACTCATCCCTCATCAGGCCCATAATTGAGTACAATGTCCCTTTTGGGATGTACCTTATCAGACACCTGCAGCAACTGGAAAGACCCCAAAAGTACCTCACCAAGAGGATCAAAGGGCTCAAACAGATGCCATATGCTGCCCGGTTAAAGAAACTCCAGCTCTACTCAGTGGCATACCGCCTGCTCAGAGGCGATCTGTGCCTGACTTATAAAGCAATGTCCAACCCGGAATTAACGGACATGCTGCACCTCAGAAAATCCAAATCCCATCGAGCCACGCGCTCGAGAGACTTGAACCTTAGCACTGAAATAAATAGGACATGCTGGAGGGACAGATTCATAACTCAGAGGCTCCCTTCACTCTGGAATAAAATCCCAGTCCAGGTTAGGCAGAGTCCCTCATTGACTCTCTTCAAGAGGAATCTTGACAAGTGGATGGGAGATCGTAGGTTTACCCCGGGTATCATTTCTGTGTCACTGTTAGACAGAGGCACAGTATACTAACCTCAAAAAAGGGCATAGCAAAATTAATTTAAAATGGGTGGCGAAAGTCAAACACACTCTGGCTAGGCTTATAAATGCCCTAGGGCAGATAGCCTAGTATGAACCTATGAACCTATAAGCTCAGAAACCCTTTTCACCGAAGTAATAGCAACTAGGAAAGCCGTTTTCCAGGATAAGAATTTGAGATCAACCGAGGCAGCAGGCTCAAAGGGAGAAGCTGTTAAGACCTGCAGTACCAACGATAAGTCCCAAGAAGGGATCACATCCTTCACTGGAGGCCTTAGTAGGAAGGTGCCTTTTAAAAAGGCCTTACATAATCTGGATGAGGTCAAAGGACCAAGATCACATCTGACGTGGTAAAGAGCGATTGCCACCAACTGTACTTTGACTGTGGAAGAGCTAGCCCCATTATCGAACAGACCTGATAGAAAATCCAGCACAGCTGGTAACGGAGCTGAGAAAGGATCCAGATTCTGATGTTCAGCCCAAATAGAGAAACGTTTCCATTTGCTAAGATAAACTTTTCTAGTAGACGGCTTGTGAGCCACCACTAGGATCGCTTTGACCGGGGAAGAGATACCGGGAGTCCGAACTAACAGTGAAACTGGATCAACCAAGCTGTGAGCTTGAGGTTGTCCAGGTTCGGGGTTGGTAGGCCCAGGGGGTGAGATATCAGATCCGGGAGAGGATCTAGAATCCAGGGAGGATTCACTAGATGAGACCACAGATAAGGGAACCATGCATGACGAGGCCGGAATGGGGCAATGAGGATTACCGTGCTCCCCAACCGTCTGGCTTTCTGCAGAAATTTCAGCATTAGGGGAAGAGACGGTTAAGCATAAAGTAGACCGGGAGGCCAAGCATGCACCAGAGCGTCTCTTGGTGATTCCCCGGGTGGGGGAATTAGAGCGAAGTAGGTGTCACACTTCGTGTTTGAAGGAGAGGCAAAAAGATCGCAACAAGGTTGACCCCATTTGGAGAAGATTGCTTCGCTACTTTGGGATTCAGACACCACTCATATGGTGAGAAGATGGTGCGACTTAATCTGTCCGCTAGGATGTTGGACCGACCCGGAATGTGCGTCGCTACGAGAAAGCGGTTGGTGGAAATCGCCCATTCCCAAACTCTCATGGCCTCTCGACAAAGTGGAAGGACCTGGTTCCCCCTTGTTTGTTGATATACCAAATGACCGACATGTTGTCCGTTTGGATCGCAATAGTCCAGACGGGAAGAAGGCTCTGAAGTGCTTGTAATGGTAACAGCACCGCCCTCATCTCCAGGACATTAATATGCAGTGAGGTCTCCGACTGGTTCCACGTGCCTTGGATGGTCCTGCCGCAGCAATGCCCCCCCACCCAAGGCGAGAGGTGTCCGTGGTCACCTTGGCTAGGGGAGGGGACATAGAGAAGGGGCGCCCCTTTTGGAGGTCCGGAGACTGGAGCCACCATAAGAGGGCACTCCTGCAAACCCTGCTGAGAGGGACAGGATGGCTCAGGGGAAAACGTAGGAAGGACCATTGGACTTGGAGGGTCCATTGCAGAATTCTCATATTTAGGCGCGCCATGGGAAGGAGATTGATGGTAGCTGTCATCGAACCTAGGGCCCTCAGGACCAGTTCCGCCGGAGGGGTCGGACAATGAAGAATGGCTTGCACATGAAGTCTTAGGGATCGTATCCGGTCCGGAGTTAACAAAGCTAAGAGCTGGTTTGTGTCCAACCTGGCTCCGATAATGTCTATGATCTGAGTCGGGAGTAGGGAAGATTTCCCAGCGTGTAAATGTGATCCCAGCCAGGGAGCAAGGCGAAGGAAGAAATTCCTGGCTGTGCAGAGTAGATGCCTTGTGGAGGCGGTCAGGAGCCAGTCGTCCAGGTATGGAAAGGCCTGAATTCCCTGGAGTCTCAGGTGGGCCGCTAACACCTTGGTGAACACCCTGGGGGACCGTGGTGAGACCAAAGGGGAGGACCCTGAATTGGTAATAGCTGACTCCTAGCCTGAAGCGGAGAAACCTCCTGGATCATCTGTCCATTAAGATATGGTAGTACGCATCCTTGCGGTCTATGGAGCACATCCAGTTGTTGTCCTGCAAGAGGGGGAGAATGGATTGAAGAGTGACCATCCAGAACTTTTCTTTGGCTATTGCCAGGTTCAAGAGGGATAAGTCGAGGATTGGTCTTAAGTCCCCCGTCTTTTCTGGCACCAAGAAGAACCTGGAGTAAAAGCCCGATCTGTACTGGTCTGCGGTGACGTGCTGGATCGCTCCTTTTTCTAGCAGCTGCCGAATTTCTGTGGCTGCGGCCTCCCTCTGATCGGGTGGGACATCGGGGAGGTACCTGGGTCTGAGAGGGGGATGGAGAAACGGGATCTCGTAGCCTCTGGATACAATCCGAAGCACCCAGCTGTTTGTCGTGATGGACTTCCAAGCGGCTAGGTGCTTCGAGAAACGCCCCCCAACTGCCTCTTGAGTGGAGCAGTCGGGTAACCCCTCAGGGTTGCTGCGTGGGCCGATCAGAGAAAGGTTCTCTGGACCCAAAGTTCTTCGGGCCCCCTCTGCCTCTAGGGCGGCATCCACCTTGTCCTCCTCTGCCTCTGAAGGATGGGGAGTCCGGAGCAAAACGGGATTGCTGAGACTTTCGGAACCACATCTTCTTCTGTCCCTTTTGGTTCTTAGGGAAGGACCTCTGGGGAGCCGAGAAGCGGACTCCGACAGCAGACGTCTTTCCATCTTTCTCGCTCTGGACCAAGGTGTCGCGTATGGTCTTGCCAAAGAGGGCAGAACCATCAAACGGGGCATTAGCGAATGACGCCTTGAAGGGTTCCGCAAAATCACAGTGGCGTGCCAGGCCTGTCGCCTCAGTACGACGCCCGCTCTGCTCGCTCTAGCGGCCCCTTCTGTAGCATGGGATAGCAGCCACATAGAGGTATTAGAAATCATCCTGAGAGTAGCCATTCAGGTAGAATACACCTGTTTGTCCTCTGCCGACATGGACTCTGAGGGCGACCCAGCATATTCTTTGGTAAGATCCCGCTGGAGCCATATGACATGTGCCATGTAGTTCAGCGACCTTATGGAGAAGGTGGCTGAATCAAACATCCGCTTCCCCAAATGGTCCATCGCCCAAGACTCCTTGTCAGGGGGATGGACCGAGGGACTCTCTTGGGCCAGTTCCCTTTTGGTGGCCGCGGCCACCAACATGGCATCTACATGTCTGAAGGTGGGCTGAGAATTCTGTCAGGCCTCTCAGGGACGGGCTCCACAGTGTCCAGCTCCTTCCATGCCCTGGTAGTGATCAGATCTACCAGGGGATCGGCCGGAGGGGACACCCAAGAGGTAGACAGGCCTGCTTCAAATGTCTCCAGGAACACAGACTCGTCCGAGGTAGGCTTTGGGGCAGACCCCCCCCCGATCCTGAGCATCTCCATGATGTCTCCAAATGAGACGTCTTCGGGGGGTGATCTTGGGGAACCTTCCCCTTCCTCCAAATTCGTGTCCTCTGTTAAGGACTCAGAGGAGTCCAAGTGCCTCCTTTTGCACTTGCATTTGTGCGGAACCTCCTTGGGGTGGGGGGGCTGTCCGAGGTGGCCTCACCAACCAGATCTTGTTCTAATAAGGGAACTACCTGGGGCGTCTGAGCAGACTGTCCCTGGGACCGGGAGATGGAAGTCGGACCCGTCTGCGAGGGAGTGCAGGGTGGAGCGGTAGCTAAGGCCGGGGGCCTGGAATCCCTCGACAGAACCCTCTCCACTACGTCGAATGCCGAAGGAGAGCTACTCTCTCTAGGATCTGAGAGCAGACCCTCCCTCGGATCAGACGAGCAGATCGGGGCCGGAGCCAAAGCGATCGGATCTGAAGGGCCAGTATGCTCTGACCTACTTGGAGTCGAAGGCATACTGACCACCTCGGATCCGAAGCTCAACTCTCAACTCCGAGAACCTGGATCCGAAGAAAGGGGACCCGACAGGCTCGAGGGCGCTGTCGGCGCTGAAGTACCCGACTCCATCGGCGCCGACATTCCCCCGGCTCCGAAGCTACTTGGCTCCGTAGACCCCGAACCTGGAAAGCGGGTCGGGGAAGGAGCAATCGCGGTGAAAAAAGGGGTCGAACTCCCTCCCGGAGGGGGGGGGAGGCAGGAGCACTCCCATCTGCAGCTGGGCCTGGAGGAACCTTCTCATCATCCAGTCCAAGTCTGCATCTGTTAGGCTTCTTGTAGATCGGGAAGAGGCCACCGAGGCGGGATGGGAGTGCTGCCTCGATGACCTCGAAGGAGACCGGGCCTCATCCTCCTCCAGCCCCGGCGAAAAGCTGGGGGAACGGAGCCGGGAAGGAGAAGGTCCGGACGTCCCAGGGGGAGAAACTCTCTTGGCTGGTGGGGCCGAAGCGGAGGCCTCGGCCTGCTGCTTGTGTTTTTCACGGCGCTTCTCCCTCCTGGCTTCCCTATCCTCCTGGCCCAAGGTGGGAGGTTGAGTCCCGGTCATAGGAAGGGAAGCATCCGTCAGCGCTGCGGCAGGAGCCACGGAGGGGCCAGAGGACGGAGCCGAGTCTGGGGGCAGGAGTCCCACCAGAATCAGCTTCAACGTCTGGTCCCTGATAGCCCTGGGGTTGAACGCTGCACAAATACAGCAGCCATAAGACATGTGTTCAACCCCAAGGCATATCATGCAGCGAGTGTGGCCATCAGCTGGAGAAAGCTTATGGCCACACTCGGTACACTTAGAAAAGAAAGTTTTGGTGGCCTCAGACATCCCAACTGAAAACACACATGCTAGGCTCCAAAACCACACACTCACACACCCTAACGCTGACGAGAAACGGGAGGAAAGGCTAACAATTACACCAAAAACAAACTAAGGGTAAACAACTCAACACCAACTCACTCAAAAAGTTAACTTTTATAGAAAAAGAAGGATTTTCTCACAGACTGTATAGTCGAAAGCCCGGAAGCTCAAGATCAAGCTGCTGGTAGTAACCGCGGCAAACTAGATCTGAGATCAGGAAGGGATGGCAGGGAGTTATGGGTAATGGGGAGGAGCTTGGAGCTCGGATCTTAGCTGTTGGAAACTGCCGGCTCGGATCCGATGCGGATCTGATAACCCATAGGTTGATGCACAAATGAAGTTAACTACTTCAGATCACATTTTGTGGTATTAGAAACTGTAAGGGGTAGTATAGCAACCTGGGGATCAAAATATTAGTTAATCTACAGCTTGGTCAGACGCTGAACAATATAGGAGCATGTTGGTTGTATACTATCAAAATGGTCTGTCGTTTTATTCAGCAGTACTTTTTAGCTTCAAATATAATCTAGTATTTAGCTAGATCTCTGACATGGTGGTTATCCTATATTATATATTTGTTTACCAGGTCTCAGAAATTATCTTGCTTAAATGTTAATGTTTACAGCTGTATTTAATTTGAATTGTGCCAGCTCTGTGGCTGAAGTATTGAACAGCCTAAACTTTTGGCTAAATGTTTTTCTGTTTGGATCATGGATGAAAAGCTCCCATGCATGGTTAGCCTTTTGTGAAACTGCAATATTTAGATGCAAGGATTCTTCTCCTTTTGGCTTTTCCTGTTAGGGGTCCCCACAGTGGAACAATGGTATGCAGAATGATTGGACGTGGAGTTTTATGGTGTCAAGTTGCCAGCCCGGTGCCCAACCTTCCACAGATGGCACACACATGCACACACTCACACCTAGGGCCAATTGTGTGTGTCCAATCCACTGCAGCATGTCTTTGGGATGTGGGAGGAAACTGGTGCACTCAGAGGAAACCCATACGACCACAGAGAGGACATGCAGACTCCACACAGAAGGTACCCCAGCCGAGAATCAAACCAGACAATCTGTTGTTGTGAGGTGGCAACACTAACTACTGCACCACCGCAGCCGCCCATTTACATTTGTGGATTAGACATGTTTAAAATGTAACAGCACTAATCTAAAATGTTACTTGTAAACTAAATGACCAACAAATATTTCAGCTGAATAAGCCTATTAACCTGATAAGTTAAGGAAGCTTTAAGAAAGGTAAAACTGGTAAAGCTCCAGGGTTACATAGTTTAAGTATGGAATTGTATAGTCCACTTCTGCTAAATATTTTAGAATTACTGATAATTACAGGATAATTCAGGGTGACAAAATAATTCCTCCTTCATGGAAATTTTCTGTAGTTTCATCTATATTTAAAGAAGGAAAGGATAATAAGTTAGTCTCCTCATATAAACATATTTCATTATTAAATGTAGACTACAAAGTATATACTGCCAATTTCACCAAAAGATTAAGAGATATAGTAGATTAATTAATAAAGATCAAAGAGGATTTGTAGTCAATAGATCAACATACGGTAATATAAAAATGGTAGTAACTATCTTAGATTTAGCAAATGGAATGAACAAGAAATTGGCCCTGATTAGTTTAAATATTGAGAGAACTTTTGATTCAGTAAATTGGAACTACTTGTTTAAAACTTTAGAGGCATTTGGATTTCCAGAACAGTTTATTGGAATATTAAAAAACCTGTATAGCATCTCCAAATCATATATCAAAGTTGGATCTTACGTTACAAAGATTCACTTTAAACAAAGGCATAAAACAAGGGTGTCCCTTGTCCCCTATATTTACATTAGTTATCGAACCCTTAGCTAGTAGTGTAAGGAGCAAAGGAAAATTGATGGATTCTCAATTAACAGAGCTTGCCAATCTAAAATAAAGATTTTTTGCATATGATATTTTACTAAACAGATGGGGAAACTGAAAACTTTCAAAAAGTATCACAGCTGAAATTGAATAGCAGTAAAACTGAAACTTTATCATGAACCTTCAATCTTGTACCTCTCTCTACACTCATCCAGCCTTACACCCCCAGCCATGCTCTCTGTAGCTCTCAACAGAAACTTTTGCAAGTTTACAGGCCCAATAAAAATATTGGTAAACTGCTTTACAGCTATTCCATAGCAAATGCTTGGAACAAATTACCACTAAATATCAGATCTATCACTAAACCTAGAACATTTAAAATAGCACTAAAAGCTAACCTCCATAACTCATGGCCATGCTTTTGTAATGACACAACATAATTTTGCCTTCTTCTCCCCCTCTTTATGGTGTGTGTGTGTGTGTGTGTGTGTGTGTGTGTGTGTGTGTGTGTGTGTGTGTGAAAATGCCCCCATTTTTTGTGCTAAGAGGTTAACAGCTATGGTGAGAAGTGAGAACTGAATTTTTATTCCCCCATTATTGGCTTTGTCCAGGTTTTTTGTGCTAAGAGGTTGAGAGCTATGGTGGTAACACATCATTTTACTCTAGCAACTTTCCTAAATTATACAAGCAATGTTTAAAATGTGTCCCTGGTACGTCCCTAGCCACCACCACTTGTGAGCTTTGTCCAGGGTTTTGTGCTAAGAGTTGAGAGCTTTGGTGAGAAGTGAGAACTGAATTTGTATTCCCCCATTATTGGCTTTGTCCACGTTTTTTGTGCTAAGAGGTTGACAGCTATGGTGAGAAGTGAGAACTGAATTCACTAAATGATAGCCATTAAGTTTCAGTCTTCCTATTTTTCAGGAAGCTGCTGATTTGGCATAGTGGTATGTTGCTCTGACTGTTGTGCATAAGGTCCTAGGCTCAAGACTTGCCAGTGAAATGCATGGTGGTAACGCAACATTTTATTCTAACTTTCAAAATTATATATTTTAATGTTTAAAATGTGTCCCTGGTTTTTGACCTTTTGCCCCCCCCCCAAAAAAAACCCCTGAAACTGAAAATAAGTGCGAGAAGCTGTGCAAGATGCCTATGGGTTATTCTATTTATAGTGTGGGTGTGGAAGTAGACTTTTATGATGGAAATGTTCTGAATTGGGCAGTTTTGTCATTATTGGTTCATGCTTTTGTTTCACAGCCTACAGTAAAGCCTACTGGAAAAAATGTTCAAACAATAAATTTAAAATGCGCTCTGTCTAACAAGCATACTGTACTGGTTCATAGGTTGATACTAGGCTATATGCCCTAGGGCATTTCTCAGCCTAGCCAGAGTGTATTTGGCTTACACCACCCCTTAAAAAATGGGTTTTACTGTGCCCTTTTTTTGGTTACTTTATTGAGCCTCTGTCTAGTAGTGGCACAGAAGTGATCCCCGGAGTGAACCTACGATCTCCCATCCACTCAAGATTTCTTTTGAAGAGAGTCAGTGAGGGGCTCTGCCTGATATGGACTGGGATTCTATTCCAGAGTACTGGGAGCCTCTGGGTCAAGAATCTGTCTCTCCAGCATGTCCTATTAATTTCTGTGTTGAGATTCAAATCTCTTGAGCACGCAGCTCTAGTGGATTTGGATTTTTTAAGGTGGAGCATGTCCATTAATTCTGGGTTGGACGTGGCTTTATAAGTCAGGCACAGATCACCTCTAAGTAGGCAGTATGCAACTGAGTAGAGCTGGAGTTTCTTTAACCTGGCAGCATAGATCATCTGCTTGAGACCCTTGATCCTCTTGGTGAGGTACGTTTGTGGTCTCTCCAGTTGCTGCAGGTGTCGGGTAAGGTACATCCCAAACAGGGCATTGTATTCAATTATGGGCCTGATGAGGGATGAGTAAAGGGGCACAACGACCTCCTTGGCTCTAGATGTGAACCCTTTCATGATGAGGTGGGCTATATAGAAGGTCTTTCTAACCACTTTGGCAATGTGGTTGTCAAAGGAGAGATTACTATCAACTTGGGTTCCCAGGTCCCTAATTACTTCCTTGTACTTAAGGGATTACCGCCTATATGGTAGTTTGTGGGCACTTTGTTTTTTCCAAAGGGTATGACTATACACTTCTTGGCATTTAGTTTCAGGCCATGGCTTTGGCACCAGTTGTCCATCTTTGTGAGAACCTTTTGGAGGATGCCTGTGTCAGCTGGAGAGTCGATTACGGCACCCAGTTTGCAGTCGTCTGCAAACTTGGTCAGCCATAGTCCTCCCATGTTGGCCTGTACCTCTGAAAAATATATACCGAACAAGAGCAGTCCCAGGACTGAGCCTTGTGGGACGCCACTTGTAACAGGTTTAGAGTCTGACAAAGCTCCCGCAATTCTGACCATGTGGGTTCTGTCCTTGAGCCAGTTTGCAACCCAACTTATGACATAGGGGTTGATATTTAGGCTGGAGAACTTATCTATGATGCCAGAGTGGGGTATGGTGTCAAAGGCTTTTGCGAGGTCCAGGTAGGCAGTGTGAACTACCTTCCCTTCATCTATGGCCTTGGTGACTGTTTCGAAGAAGTCTACCAGGTTCAAGAGGCAGGATCTGCCTTTAACAAAGCCAAATTGTGTAGGATCTAGCGTCTGCAGTTCCCCAATGTCTTTGTTTATGAGTCCCATGATGATCCGCTCCATGGCCTTGCAGACTAGGCTAGTCAGGCTTATGGGGCAATAGTTCCCAGGATCCGTTGAGGCTCCACCTTTGTGGAGTGGGACCACTGTTGCTGTACGCCATTCCTTGGGTACATAACCTGTAGAAAGGCTGAGATTGAACAGTAGCCTAATATGAGGTTTTAGCTCCTCTTCGAGCTCATGTAGGACGCAGTCTGGGACACCATCCAGTCCCATTGATGCTGTGTTTTTTGCTTTGGAAAGGGCAGCTCCTACCTGAGCATCTGTGATGACAGGGAGACTCTCTGCTGGGATAGATAATTGCTCCTTTGGGGGGGGGGGGGAGTTTGCACTGAACCTGTCCGCCATGATGTTGGCAATGTCTGTGGGTTCAGTGTATTTTTTGTCATTTTGGACTAACACCGAGCATATCTGGGAGATGCCACCCAGGTTTCTAACATAACTAAAGAAAGCCTTGTGGTTATCTTTGGTGTCTTGTGCAATTTGTCTTTCGTAGCTGGCCTTGGAAGATTTTATGAGGGACAGTGGTTTTTTGCTAGTACTGATCAGGGATGCCTTCTTATTGAGCGATTTTGCACTATCCTGCAGTAGCTTTCTCCTTTTGTTGTATAGTTTATTTATGGCTGTGGTGGACCAGACAGGACGTCTGCTTTTGGAGGGTTGGGTCTTGGTTTTATTTGGGATTGCATGATCCATGCATTCGTGAAGATTTATATAGGACTCTGCTGTTTGGGCCGTAGCTTCCACTGGCCCGGGGGCTTTGAGTGATTTCAACTCAGTTTTGAGGAGTGTGAAATTAGCCTTGGAGAATTTTTTTACTGTGTTTTTTTGGGGTGGTGGTGGAGTCGGGATGTGGATGTCCAGTGAGATTAATTTGTGGTCTGCTCTTACCAATGAGGGTGTACCTCTGGTGTAGAGCATAGAGTCCCCATGTTTGTGATGACCAGGTCAAGTATGTTTACCCCTCCTGTAGGCGTGGTGACCAGTTGTTCCATAGCATTTGAGTTTATAAATTCCAGGAACCTTTGGGCTAGGCTGTTAGGGCTTGAGTAGTGTTCCCAGTCTATGCTTGGGTAGTTGAAGTCACCCAATATAAAGGTATTTGGAGAGACATTCACATTCTCTAATGTTCTCAGGAAAGCCACGTGAGGTTCCAGAGTCTGGGATGGTGGTCTGTAGCAGGCTATAAACTGAAATGCAGTTTTGTCCACTGTTAGTTGCACATGGATGGTTTCTGATGCTTCATGCAGTGCCACTAACCTGCAGGTGTGGGTATCCTTGATGAATATGGATACTCCCCCTCCTTTTGTGGTTCGGTCCGAGTTATGGGGCCAAAAAGCATGGTATGAGGTATAACCTGGTAGTGCTGGGGTGCTCTCGGGAGCCTTGAACCAGGTCTATGTTACTGCACAGACATCGATATTCTCCATGCTGAGGAGAGCCTCAAGTGCTTGCATTTTGAGGTTTAGACTTCTGGCGTTGAGTAGCATTACCCTTAGTTTGTTTTTCCTTGTGTTGTCTATGGAGGTGGGTTTGTCTTTTGAGCCTTGCCTAAAAAAGGCACTATAGGGGTGGCAAGAGCCTTTGCCAGTATACAAAAGCCCAGAGGTGACAGGTGCAAGCCGTCCCTAGCGAAGCAGCGTGGCTTGTCGAGCATGTCATCCCAGGCTGACAGACACTGGATCCCCTTTGAATGACACCAGAACTTTAGCCAATTGTTAAAATTGATCATTTTGTCTTTATACTGTGGCATCATTTTCGGTGAGGGTAAGATGCTACTCAAGGTCAGGGTCATACCTGTCTGGGCTACATGATCTGAGAGCTCCTCTACGTCTCTTTTCATGTAGTCCAGGGAGGTACGGCTCAGGTCATTCACACCAGCATGGACGATGATGGAGTCGTATTTGTACTTGCTTTGGAGTGACCTGAGTGCTTGTGTTATGTGGCAGATCCTGGCGCCCAACAGGTAGCTCACCGTGACCTTCTCCTTGTTCAGCCTGGTGAGTGGGACATCAGTGTGCCTGGTGAGAGAGTCACCTATTACAAGTGTATCAGGTGTGTTGTTTGTCCTTAAAGGCTGTGACTGTTTGGCACACTGATTTTGTGAAGTATGTGTTTCATTTTTTTTGTTGTGTAGTAGAGGTTGCTTGGATGTCTGCTTTGGAGGTCTCTGCTGTTTAGGCAGATTTGTATTTAGAGCCTCCGAGTATGTTTTAGTGTGTTTATGTATTTAATTTGATGATGTGGTAGGTCTATGTGCGACTGGATTTGTGTTGTGTATAGATACCTTCTCCCCCTGACTGGCTGCCCCAGTACTGCGTTGAGAGAGCTTAGCCTCCAGTTTGGCTATATGGTTGCATCTCTCACATATATTAGTATTTGTTGGGAGGAGGAGAGGGTTGTTTGTGTACTTTTCTTTTTTATATATGTCTTTTACATACATACACATATTCACATATAATAATTTTCCATTACATTATTATTTACATGGATGTTAGAATAACATATCATGCAAATTATTTCATAATATATAGTTAAAATTTTATTCATTTTACATATATTTAAATACATCAGATACATATTATTTGTTGTATATAGTGCATTATTGGTCTATTTAATTTCTTAAATTTTACCGTTTACCTTTTTATCATTATTTTTCATTACCATTTTTCACCATTATTTTTATCAATTGTTAATTTTTTTGGGAAGTAAAAATTGCTAGTGTCGTTTGATGTATATTGTTACATGAGCATTAGGATTTAGGCTTTTATTATTAATTCAAAGCTAAGTAATAGCATTATTAGTTCAACGTTTTAGCTGTTACTTATTAATTGAATTAAGATGGGTGTAACCTTGTGTATTTAATCTTGTTGGTGTTTTTGAATTATGTATTCTGAAGAAGTTCGTTTCACGAACGAAACCTAGGTCAATTCGTCATTGTTTTATTGTTTCATTAAACCTGTTATTTTAGTATCGCTGTGGTTTTTGGTTTTCAGTACATTTTGGTTCAACTACAGCACACTGTGGTTTTTCATTGTGGATTGTGTTGTTTTGCTGGCGGGAACTACCTTGGTTGGCCGAACTTCCTTGATTCCTTGAGGTTACAGTCATTGTCGCATTGGTTCCTTGTTTGTGTACATGAGGCAGTTGTAACATTGCCTCAGGATTCCCAGATTCACCAGCTGGACTGGAGAGGAACCTGGCGGCTGACCTTTGGACATGCCGGTATAGTATAAGTAACTCCTTTAAGGCTGACAAAAAGGACCAATAGGGGAACAAGTATTTCTAGGGAGTATATGAGGATGTAGTGCTATTAGTTTATTAGTGCTAACTTATATAATTGCTTGTAAGAGCAGTGCTAGGTTATAGGTTTAGAATAAGGTCTTTACTTGAGAGAATAGATCAGATCTAAGGGAAAAAGTGAAGAGCAGACTTTGTGGAGCCGAGAATGGTTTAAGGCTGGTTTAGTGGTGCTGCCCGATGCTGCGCTATGGGCAAAGCCGTGCCAAAGCGGGTTTTTTTATAAGGGAACTTTAAAGAGCTAGAAATTGGCCCAAAACGGCCAATGAACTACAAGATTCTTGTGCTGAGGTCACTCCTCCAGGGACAGATAGGCTGCTCAAAGCTCCCCACTCCCACTGGTGAACAAAGAAGCTTCCTTCTATCCAAGTAAGGAAATGGGCAACACAGGAGCTATTCAAAAGTCCAGAATATAGCAAAGCCTGTATAAGGGACTATTCTAGGTCAGGAAAGGCGGGAAACAAGGATTTTTTTGTTTTTTTCTTTTTTTTCCCAGAAAAACAGCAGGAAAAGTACAGTAAATTCTAAACACAGGCTAGCGCACTTGAGTGGGCAGCCTCAACAGTTAATTTCAAACAAACAAACTTTTACAAGTGCAGGTATGAGAAAACACAAAAAAACAGGCTTAAAACAGGTAAATCAGCAGTTTAAACTCGCTTTTTGGTGAGGAATGACGGTCGCACAGGTAATAACAGTAAATTATACTTAAATCTTGAAAGCAGTCACTCTTTTCGTTTCTCTGCTGCTAACACCACTCTGCAGGACCACGAGGAGCTGTTGCTGAGTAGGAACAAGTGAAAAAACGTGCCAAAGCGGGTTTTTATACAGGGAACTTTAAAGAGCTAGAAATTGGCTCAAAACGGCCAATAAACTACAAGATTTTTGTGCTGAGGTCACTCCTCTAGGGACAGGGACAGATAGGCTGCTCAAAGCTCCCCACTCCCACTGGTGAACAAAGAAGCTTCCTTCTATGCAAGTAAGGAAATGGGCAACACAGGAGCTATTCAAAAGTCCAGAATACAGCAATGCCTGTATAAGGGACTATTCTAGGTCAGGAAAGGTGGGAAACTTTTAGTTATGTACTTACCATAACTTCGGATGTATGGGATCCATCTCGCCTACATTCATAACTGATGGGTTCGGCCACTATATATCAGAATGAAGTCTCTAATTGGCTGGGCTACGCCTTATCCCAGAATGCACCACGCCTGCTTCCCCAGATCTTGTTTGTTCGCTTTCATACCTACTTCCAGACACAGAGACATACCAGCAACTGTAACAAACTAAAGTCCTTCAAGAGAAAAACTCAGTAAGTAGCAACATTCCCTCTAAATCCAATGGGAAGGGGAAGGAGGAGTGCGATATGAATGTAGGCGAGATGGATCCCATACATCCGAAGTTACGGTAAGTACATAACTAAAAGATGTAATGGGATCCTATCTCGCCTACATTCATAACTGATGGGACAGCGTCCCTAGCACCTAAATCTCGGGTGGCTCATTGGAAAACACTCCTGAGAACTGTGAAACCAAAGGAAGCTCTGCCTCGAGAAGCCACATCTATCTTGTAATGAGAAATGAAGGTGTGTGGAGAAGTCCAGGTAGCGGCCGCACAGATATCATCTATCGATAATTTGGAGTGAAATGCTACAGAAGTAGCCATTGCCCTGGTAGAATGAGCCCTGACTGGGAAATGTAGCTCTTTGCCGGACCGTGAATAAATGAAGGAGATGCAATCTTTAATCCATTTGGCTATGGTGGTTTTAGCCACCGGTTGACCCAACCTTTTTCCATAAAGGACACAAACAGCTGATCTGACTTTCGTGTCTGATTGGTCCTACTTAAATAAAAACGCAGTTGTCTGTGAACATCCAACTGATGGAAAATATATTCTGCGCTATTGGAGAATTTGGGAAAAACACAGGGAGCTCCAAGGATTGTTGAATGCATAAGGGGATGCTACCTTGGGCAAGAAAGAGGGATTTAACTTGAGGGACACTCTGCCTTTGTGAAAGGGCAAATAAGGGGATTAGAACAGAGAGCCTGAAGCTCTGAGACCCGCTTGGGAGAGGTTATTGCCACCAAAAAGGTGGTTTTCCAAGATAGAAATTTTATATCACAAGTAGCTGCTGGTTCAAAGGGGCGGGCAGTTAATGCAGCTAGAACCATATTCAGGTCCCAAGGGGGCACAGGATGGGCTATAGGGGGCGAGGAGCCACGCCCTTTAAGGAAAGATTTGCAAAGCCTGTTTGCCATTAAGGAAGGCTCAAAGGAGACATGAAAATTAGAGATAGCCGCCAGTTGGACTTTAATTGTGGAAACTAAAGAGCCCAAATAAAACAAAGAAGCCAGGAATTCTAAAACCTGAGGTACTGGGGCGGTAAGGGGGTCTATACCTCGTTGCTGGGCCCAAAGAGCAAACCTCTTCCACTTGTTGGAATACAGTTTAATAGTGGAAGGTTTGTGAGAAGAGGACAAAATGTGGATGACGTCTGGAGAAAGGGAGTTATCTCTGACTAAGGTTGGAAGTGGAGTAACCAAGCGGCCAACCTCAAGGATCTGAGGGATGGGTGAGACTGTCCCAACTGATGAGTCACAGGTCGGGCACCAGGTCCAGAAACCATGGGCCCTCCACCGCATACCTCAGAAGGAAGGGGAACCAAACCTGACGAGGCCAGTGTGGAGCGATCAAAATCATGTCGCTTCCTAGATAGATCGCCTTCTGTATCACCTTCGGGAGAAGGGGAACCGGAGGGAAGGCGTAAAGTAGACCGGGGGGTAAAGTACAGTAAATTCTAAACACAGGCTAGCGCACTTGAGTGGACAGCCTCAACAGTTAATTTCAAACAAGCAAACTTTTACAAGTGTAGGTATGAGAAAACACTAAAAAACAGGCTTAAAACAGGTAAATCAGCACTTTAAACTCGCTTTTCGGCGAGGAAAGACGGTCGTACAGGTAATAACAGTCAATTATACTTAAATCTTGAAAGCAGTCACTCTTTTTGTTTCTCTGCTGCTAGCACCACTCTGTAGGACCACGAGGAGCTGTTGGAATATAATTTAATAAAGTCAGGAACATGTATCAAAGAAAAGAACACATTTCTTGTTTTGTGTGCAAGGGGCCAATGATTTCAAAACAGCCCAAAGGTAATTTTTATCCACCACTGGCCAGATGCATTTTCTTTGGATGTGGTGTGGGTTTCAATGCTGTTTCAATGAATGTGGGTTTCAAGGGCAGAGAAGTTTTAATATCAAGTCTATTTTCATTGTGAAACAGAATTGCTTTGTTTAGCAGATGTCTGTTAGTGTTTGTGCATTGTGCTGTAAAATGTAAAAATAAAATCCAAATAATCACTGTAGAAGTAAAGCAGTATGCACACATTAGTGTTTATGGCAAATGGGGCAAAATAGCCAGGTAATGGGACATTGTAATGGCTGCAGGGTGACTGGTGTCATATTTTGGTTATATGTTCTTCAGTTTGCATTTGAAAGTTGGTATCCCACAATTCCATTGGAATGGATGCGGTTATGTAATTATGCATGCAAATTAGATGTAAATCAGCGTACAGATTTGTACCTATTTTTCATGGGCCTTGTCCAGATTTTTGATGTTTCCAGGTTGAGATGTATGCTGTACCATAGTTCACTTACTTATAGAACAACAAGCAGGCCAAAGTGGTGAGTGGATGTTTCCAGGTCAAGGACAAAATACCATCTCTCTCTCTCTCTCTCTCTCTCTCAGAGAGTTCTTAAATGAATATCAAATACTACTGCTGTGTTAGCTTGGATGACATCACTTCTTTTCACCTGACTTTAGTTCCCAGGCTAAACCCCCATTGTCAGAAACTACCAGCATTTAACATCTCCCTGTGAAAAATATATAAATAAAGGCTTTTCCTCAAATGATGGCAGATCCTGGAAGTCCTAAAAGAATAAAACACTTCTACACCTCAAGCCTAGTTATTCTCTCTCTTTCAAGGTAACACAGAGTCTCCCTAGCATAGACATCCTGTCTCCTGTCAACTGAAACTGAAATATAACATCTCTTGATTATGGCCCAGCTGTAAAATAACTTAATTTCCTATTGTTCTGAAGCTTTGCAAGTTAACATTCTATGTTTCAGTAGGGTACACTGTGGACACATATTTTAAGCTCAGTACTGTACAAACCTGTTCAACACATACTTTTGTACCAGCCAGTATGACCCTGACCTTGAGTAGCATCTTACCCTCACCAAGAATGATGCCACAATATGAAGACAAGATGATCAATTTCAACAATTGGCTTAAGTATTGGTGTCATTCAAAGGGGATCCAATACCTGTCAGCCTGGGATGACATGCTCGACAAGCCACGATGCTTCGCTAGGGCTTGCACCTGTCACCCTGGGCTTTTGGTTTTGGCAAAAGCTCTTGCTACCCCCATAGTGCCTTTTTTAGGCAAGGCTCAAAAGACAAACCCACCTCCATAGGTATCACAAGGGATAAGAAACTAAGAGTAATGCTAATCAACGCCAGAAGTCTAAACCTCAAGATGCACGCACTCAAAACTCTCCTTAGCATGGAGAACATCGATATCTGTGCAGTAACAGAAACCTGGTTCAAGGCTCCCGAGAGCACCCCAGCACTACCAGGTTATACCTCACACCATGCTTTTCGGCCCCAAAACTTGGAACGACCCACAAAAGGAGGGGGAGTATCAATATTCATCAAAGATACCCACACCTCCAGGTTGGTGGCAGAGCACGAAGCATCAGAGACTATCCATGTGCAACTAACAGTGGGTAAAACTGCCTTCCAGTTTATAGCCTGCTACAGACCACCCTCCCAAACCCAGGAACCCCACTCGGCCTTCCTGAGAACACTGGAAAATATGAAGGTCTCTCCAAACACCATTATATTGGGCGACTTCAACTACCCAAACATAGACTGGGAGCATTACTCTAGCTGCAACACCCTAGCCCAAAGGTTCCTAGAATTTATAAACTCAAATGCTATGGAACAACTTGTTACCACTCCCACAAGAGGGGAAAACATACTGGACCTGATCATCACCAACATGGGGACTCTATGGTCCAGACCAGAAGTGTATCCCTCACTGGTAAGATCAGACCATAAACTAATCTCACTGGATATTCACATCCCGACCCCACCCCCTGCCCAGAAAACCACAGTGAAAAACTTCTCTAAAGCAAATTTCACACTCCTCAAAACCGAGGTGGAATTCTTCAAAGCCCCTGGGCCTGTGGAAAATACGGCCCAGACCACAGAATCCTTTATACACGCATTCTATGAACACCTTCAAGAATGCATGGATCATGCGATCCCAAATAAAACCAAGACCCAATCCTCCAAAGGCAGACGCCCTGTCTGGTGGACCACAGCCATAAACAAACTATACAATAGAAGGAGGAAGCTACTAAATGATAGAGCAAAATCCCAAAAAGGGAAGGCATCTCTGATCAGTATTAGCAAAAATCTACGGGCACACATAAAATCGTCTAAGGCCAGCTTCGAGAGAAAAATTGCACAGGACACTAAGGATAATCACAAGGCTTTCTTTAGTTATGTTAGGAACCTGGGTGGGAATTCCCGGATATGCTCAGAATTAGTCCAAAATGACAAAAAATACACCGAACCCACAGACACTGCCAACATCCTAGCTGACAGGTTCAGCACAACCCCCCCTCCCCACCAAAAGGGCAAATATCTATCCCAGCAGAGTGCTACCCCCCTGACATCTCAGATGCTCAGGTAAGAGCCGCCCTCTCCAAAGCAAAAAAAGTACAGTTTTGTACCTACCATAAATGCAGATGTTCGAGTGCTAATACAGCTGTAGTCATAACAGATGTGTTCTCCTGCCGTCAGGCGGGTCCTCGGTTGGCCGAATTCCAAAGTCTAGGTCCGGCGTTGGTTGTCGTCACTTCTTCCCTGACGTCAGTGTGACAGGGGTATAAAAGAACCAGCCGACGCCATTTTCTTCAGTTTTTCTTGCCCCAGATGTCAGGTGCCCCCAGAAGGAAGGCAATACATAAATTTATGTAATAAAGCAATGCAATATAAACAAAATACAGTAGTTGCAAGCAAATACACCATAAATGAATACCCCAATCAGGTTGTATGAGGAGGTGTTAGCCAATAGGCCTGTCCCAAGAGGGGAAGGAGGGAGGGAAACCTGGACTGCAGCTGTATTAGCACTCGAACATTTACATTTATGGTAGGTACAAAACTGTACTATGTTCATCGTGCATACAGCTGCAGTCATAACAGATGGGTAGAATCCCAAAGCTAAGAAAGGGGTGGTAGGCACTAGGTGGAACTAGGAGGAGCCAGGAAGCCCTGCAAGACTGCAGTGGCAAAGCCTACTCTAGTTTTGGAGTATAATGGTAGGTGGTAGTGCTTGGAGAAGGTATGCACTGAACTCCAACTGGCTGCTTCCAAAATATCTTTGGTAGGAACTCCTCTGAGGAAAGCTGCAGAGGTAGCTGTGGCCCTTGTGGAGTGAGATCTGATGCCTGCAGGTACAGTTTTACCTTGAAAAGAGTAACAAAAGCGTATGCAGTGGGCTATCCATTTTGAGATTGCCTGTTTGGAAATTGGCTTCCCTTGAACTCCTATAGCATAGGACACAAAGAGCTGTTCTGATTTTCTGAAAGGCTTTGTTCTGTCCAAATAATAATGCAGCTGTCTGTGGATGTCCAAAGAATGAAGTAGTCTCTCCCCTTTGTTTTGAGGATTAGGGTAAAAGGTAGGTAAGTGGATAGCCTGATTCAAAGCTACCCTGGATACCACCTTTGGCATAAAGGACGGGTTGGTTCGTAAGGAAACTCTGTCCTGATGGAAGATGATGAAAGGCTGCACAGCCATGAGGGCTTGTAGTTCTGATACCCTGCGAGCTGAGGTGATAGCCAGAAGGAAAGCTGTTTTCCAGGACAAATATTGCAAATCTGTTGAGGCAGCTGGCTCAAAAGGAGGCAAGGTCAGCTTTTCTAGAATGAAATTGAGGTCCCAAGCAGGTATTGGTTGTTTCCTTGGGGGTTTTATATTCTTAGCCCCTCTGAGGAACTGTCTTAAGAGGGGGTGAGAGAATAAAGGTGGATCAGTGTTGTATTCTGCAAAAATGGTTGAGGCATGGATTTTGATGGAGGAGAATGAAAGTCCACTGCTTAGCAGCTCAGCTATACTGTAATATTTGAGGTAAATTCAGTTTTCCAGGATTCTGGCCCTTTTTCTCATTCCAGGCACAAAACCGTTTCCATTTTGCGGAGTAAGCTTTTCTAGTAGACAGCCTTCTGGCCTCCAAAATGACATCCTGCACCTCCTTGGAGAGTAGGGTCTGTTGTGATGTCAAGGAATCTTCCATGCGGCCAGATTGAGTGTTTTCAGCTGACTGTGAAGAGTTTTGAAGCTGTGCTGAGTCAGAAGAAGAGGCATTAGAGGTAGGGTCCATGGTGGGGAATGCGTTAGGCTCCTCAGGAGTGGGTACCAGTGCTGTCTTGGCCAGTCTAGAGCAATGAGAATCATCTTTGGTCTGTCTGCTCTAGTTTTTAATAGAACTTTGGGCAGCAGAGGAAGAGGTGGAAAAGCATAAACTGTCATTGTTGTCCAACTGAAAGAGAGCGTCCACTCTCCAGGCCTGTGGATGAAAAGTCCTTGAGCAGAATTTTGTCAATTGGTGATTTTTGTGGGAGGCAAAGAGATCTATGTCTGGCCTTCCCCATGCTTGAATTATCTCTGTAAAAACTTGAGGATGCAACTTCCACTCCTGTGGATCTGTCATATTTCTGCTTAGGTTGTCTGCCAGCGTGTTTTCCTTGCCTGGCAAGTACTGTGCTTGAAGTTCGATTTGTAATTCCAGAGCCATGTTCCAAAGTGACATGGCCAGCCTGCATAGGGGGTATGAATGGGTTCCTCCCTGTTTGTTTATGTACCACATTACTGTGGTGTTGTCTGTCCTTATCAATAGTTGACCTGGATGCAGAAGGTCTTTGAAAGCTATAATAGCATTTATTACTGCTAGCATTTCCTTTTGATTGATGTGAAGGTGCTTTTCTTTTTGGGACCATTTGCCCTGAATGCACAGATCTGTCATGTGCGCTCCCCAGACGTAGTCCAAGGCATCTGTTGTGATGACTTGATTTGCTTGAGGCTTGCAGAATGGGAGACCTGTGTTTGTTTGGCATGCTTGAGCCCACCACAGAAATTCCTTTTGAAGACATGGAATTAGTGGTATTATTGTTTCCAAACTGTGGCTATGTTGAGACCATAGGTTTTTCAGGTACCATTGAAGTTTCCTCATATACAGCTTTGCACATGGGATTAATAGGATGCAAGATGCCATGAATCCCAGAGCCTGTAGGATTTTCCTTGCAGTCAGCCTGGTGAAATTTGCTAGTTTTCTGAAGTATTGAGTTAGTTGCCCCTGTTTCTCTGGCGTGAGGTAGGCCATCTGGGTGTTTGTGTCCAAGTTGGCACCCAGGAAAATTATTTTCTGAGAGGGTATTAGCCTTGATTTCTTTTTGTTGACTGTGTACCCCAGAGAATTCAACAGCATTATTACAAAAGCCAGATGTTTCAGAAGTATGTGCTTGCTGTCCGCTTGGATCAGGCAGTTGTCCAAATATGGGTATATTTGTATCACTTGAAGTCTGCAGTAGGCAATTACTGATGCCAGGCATTTCGTGAATACTCTGGGTGCAGTAGATAAGCCAAAGGGCATTGCAGAGAATTGATAATGGGTTGAACTGCAAGAAATCTGAGGTATCTTCTGCAATTTTGTCTGATTGGGACATGCAGGTATGCCTCCTTGAGGTCCAATGTTACCAGCCAAGACTCCTTGCCCAGCATGGGAAGAAGCTGCTGTAATGTGAGCATCTTGAATTTTGGTACGAGTAAAAATGTGTTTAGGATGGATAGGTCCAAAATAGGTCTCCAATCTTTTCCCTTCCTTGGTACCAGGAATAGTCTGGAATAAAAACCTTGACCTTGTTCTTGAGTAGGTACCTCTTGAATAGCTTTCATGTCCATGAGATCTGAAATTTGTCTTTGTGCCTCTGCCCTTTGATTGTGTGGCAGGTTTGGCATGCCTCTCATTTTTGGAAGGGTGTGAAAATGTAATCTGTAGCCTCTGTTTATAATGTCCAGGATCCATTTGTCTTTTGTGACAATATGCCAATTTTTCGAAAATAATGCCAGTTTTCCGCCTAAGGGTGCTGCCATTTGAGCCTTGCTTGGCATGCAAAGGGGAAAGTCATTGGGCTTGCTTTCTGAATGGCTGCGAACTATCCTCACCACCTCTTTGTGTAGGAGCTTGCCATTGTCTGCCTCTAAATGATCCTTGAGATTGCCCTCTGCCCCTCGGGTGCCTGTATCTACCTCTTTGGGGTCTGTCCGTGGCTGGAAAGGACCAATTTTTGGAAGGCCAATTTCTACTGACACGTGGAGGTTGTACCTGTAGAAAATCTTTCACTGTTTGCATTGATTTAGCCTTTTCCTCCATTTTCTTTAATACCTCCTCAGCTTTAACACCAAATAATACATCCTTTTGTAGAGGGGCATCTAGTAATTTAGCTTTGACATGATCTGGCAAGGTTTGCTCCTTGAGCCAGGCATGTCTACGTATGACTGATCCTGTAACAGCAGCTCTACATGAGGCCTCTAGAGCATCAAAACCACATTGCAAGGTATGTTTACCCACTTGTTCTGCACTATGCATCAAATCCTGCAACTCCTTCAAGTCTGGTTGTTCAGGTTGTGACATTTTGCTTCTCAACTGTGATAAGAGAAACTGTTGGTACTTTAACATATGGAACTGGCAGTTTAATGCCCTCATGGTTAAGGTGGCCGAGGTGTATACCTTTTTTCCCCACCTTTCTAAAGATCTGGAATCTCTCTCGGAAGGTAATGGATTTTTAGCAGTGGAGGCCTTAATTCCCTTGGGGCCCTGTGGGATAGTTTCTGGGTCAGCCGCATGGCTTTTGTATACAAATTGGTGTGAGTCAGGCACCCGGTAGTACCTGTCAGGCTTGACTGGGGCTGGAGGTAAAGAGTCCGGGTTAAGGCAGGCCTCCGAATACACATCATCTAGTATGTCTAAGGCAGGAGGTATAGCCAGAGGCCTGTGCTGAGGTAGCAAGAGAAAATCCCTAAGCCTTTTCTTGGAATCTGAGTACTCTTGGCCTTCCCAGTGGAAGTGTTCCCTTAAGGTATGCAAGGTTTCCCCAAATGAGTAATCCTCTGGGGGGGAGACAGAGGGAATGGACTCCTCTGCATCAGAATCTTCAAAAGGGGAGTAAGAATGTTCCTGTTCATCAGAGTGCTCTGAAATAATGGAGGCCTGGTCAGAGGAGGGGGATTCTTCCTCCACTTTGGGCCTTTTGTCCGGGGGGGTTTGAGAACCCCTGATAAGAGTAATTAAATCCTCAGCCATTTTAAGCATCTGTTTTTTAGGCAAGGGGCCTGGAGAAGGGCCCTGTGTAGCTTGTCTCTTAGAATGCATGGCTGCTTTAGACTTAGTGAAAGCCTTGATGGAAAAAGAAGAGGAAGGTCTGAAGACACTTTGAGAGGAGGCAGACCTGTCTACATTTTGAGTTTCACCACCAAGAGTGGTTTCGGTATCTGTAGTCGGGGTGTGGGCCGAGGAGCCTGCGACCTCAGGCACAGTAGACACCGCCAATGAAGTGTCGTCAGTAGGCAGGGGCTGCGTAGGCGCCTCGCTGAGAACCGGACCACCTGTAGTCGGCTTTGGCGTGGTGTTGGTAGAGGCCGCGGACCTCGTGTGTCGGGCTTTATCTTTGCGTTTTTTAGACAAAACTGGAGTCGGAGTATCCGACGACATAATATAGTTAAATTTTTTGCCAAAATAGTGCTGGGCGAACTCCACCCGATGCTAAATGGTGCGTTTGTTGAATGTAGCACAAAAACGACAGACCGAGACGTCATGGTCTGGGCCTAAGCAAGGAATGTAGAGGGAATGAAAATGAAAATCCTTATGCGGTATTTGCTTCCCACATGAAATACAATTATTAACTTTGTCTGACATCGGTCTGAGGCAAGAAAAGTTTCCCCAACGGGGTACTTAGCTTTCAAGAAGACTTCGGTTGCAAAATTTTCGTAATTTCAGGAGCTGGCCGACCGGCACTTGCGAACTGCTTCTGCTTCGGGCACCGCGCGGCAAGAAAGACTGAAGAAAATGGCATCGGCTGGTTCTTTTATACCCCTGTCGCACTGACGTCAGGGAAGAAGCGACGACAACCGACGCCGGACCTAGACTTTGGAATTCGGCCAACGGAGGACCCGCCTGACGGCAGGAGAACCCATCTGTTATGACTGCAGCTGTATGCACGATGAACATCACAGCATCAATGGGACCAAACGGTGTCCCGGGCTGCGTCCTACATGAACTCCAAGAAGAGCTAAACCCAAACATAAAACTACTGTTCAATCTCAGCCTTACTACAGGATATGTACCCAAAGAGTGGCGTATAGCAACAGTGGTCCCTCTCCACAAAGGTGGTGCCTCAACAGATCCTGGAAACTATCGCCCCATAAGCCTGACTAGCTTGGTCTGCAAAGCTATGGAAAGGATCATCATGGACTCATAAATAAAGATATTGGGGACCTACAGACACTGGATCCTACCCAGTTCGGCTTTGTTAAGGGCAGATCCTGCCTCTTAAACCTGGTTGATTTCTTTGAAACAGTCACCAAGGCCATTGCGAGGGAAGGTGGTCCACACAGCCTACCTGGACCTCGCAAAAGCCTTCGATACAATACCCCACTCGGGCATTATAGATAAGCTCACCAGCTTAAATAAAAACCCCTATGTCACTAGATGGGTTGCAAATTGGCTCAAGGACAGAACCCACATGGTTAGAATTGCTGGAGCCATGTCAGACTCCAAACCAGTTACAAGTGGCGTCCCACAAGGCTCAGTCATGGGACCTCTCTTGTTCGGTATATATTTCTCAGAGGTACAGGCCAACATGGAAGGACTTTGGCTGACCAAGTTCGCAGATGACTGCAAACTGGGCACCATAATCGACTCTCCAGCCGACACAAGCATCCTCCAAATGGGCCTCATAGAAACAGACAACTGGTGCCAGAGCCATGGCCTCAAGCTAAATGCCAAAAAGTGTACAGTCATCCCCTTTGGCAAAAACAAAGTGCCCACAAATTACCACATATGTGGTAATCCATTAAGTACAGAAGAAGTAATTAGGGACCTGGGGTCCCAAGTTGATAGCAATCTCTCATTTGACAACCACGTGGCCAAAGTGGTTAGAAAAACATTTTATATAGCCCACTTAATCA
Source organism: Protopterus annectens (assembly GCF_019279795.1). Lineage (NCBI taxonomy): Eukaryota > Metazoa > Chordata > Ceratodontiformes > Protopteridae > Protopterus > Protopterus annectens. The sequence continues at coordinate 1,821,993,835 of NC_056725.1, forward strand.
TGAAGGGATTCACATCTAGATCAGGGGAGGTCATCGTGCTTCTTTACTCATCCCTCATCAGGCCTATAATTGAGTACAATGCCCCTTTTGGGATGTACCTTACCAGACACCTGCAGCAACTGGAAAGACCCCAAAAGTACCTCACCAAGAGGATCAAAGGGCTCAAACAGATGCCATATGCTGCCCGGTTAAAGAAACTCCAGCTCTACTCAGTGGCATACCGCCTGTTCAGAGGTGATCTGTGCCTCACGTATAAAGCTATGTCCAACCCGGAATTAATGGACATGCTGCACCTCAGAAAATCCAAATCCCATCGAGCTAAGCGCTCGAGAGGCTTGAACCTCAGCACCGAAATAAATAGGACATGCTGGAGGGACAGATTCATAACCCAGAGGCTCCCTTCACTCTGGAATAAAATCCCAGTCCAGGTTAGGCAGAGTCCCTCATTGACTCTCTTCAAGAGGAATCTTGATGAGTTGATGGGAGATCGTAGGCTTACCCCGGCTATCACTTCTGTGTCACTGTTAGACAGAGGCACAGTATACTAACCTCGAAAAAGGGCATAGCAAAATTAATTTAAAATGGGTGGCAAAAGCCAAACACATTCTGGCTAGGCTTATAAATGCCCTAGGGCAGATAGCCTAGTATGAACCTATGAACCTAAGCAGTTCGATGCACATATAACAGACAGTTCTAATATAGTGGTAAACACTAGCAATTGCATCATGCTGATATTTTCAAATGACATACAACTATTTACAAAATTCCAGCTAGCTGGGCTGGCAGTGTCTCCTTCTGTCACACTACTATATAAATCATATTAATATTCACAAATGACATATAATTATTTACAAAATTCCAGATGGCTGGGCTGGCAGTATTTCCTTTTGTTACAGATACTACCACATCTTGAACACAAAGCAATAAAACAGCTTTGGAAGATGAAGATTTCCTTGCAAACTGCTACTTTTTATCTCAAATCCAATGAATCTGTTACAAGCAGCTAGCTAGTACTTGTGACATTAGGGGATATTAGTAAATTAGTGAGTATTTATGGTTTTCATATAGTCCCAGTACTAAACAGGTAACATGATGCAGGAATCAGCATTCCAACTAGGTGATAACATTCTCTCTATGTAAAACTTAATACTATGATCCCTTGACTGGACATAACCAGCTGACGTGCCATTATCCTCCAGTACTGCAGCTGATACCTTACATAGTCAACCAGCAAGAATCAGAGCTCTAGGGATTTAAATAGTGATACTTAAGATTATACAGAGAATCACACTCTTACAGACAAACATCTATTTAAAGCATTACTTTATTGCTTTATTACTGGCGCTCAATATTATAGGTGAAAAAAAATCTGATGAACATGTAGAGAAATAAATGTAACAATGTGCAAAGCAACTGCTTTAATAATCAGCAACATGGATTATATTCTGTTCATTAGCATAACAATGTTTTTAAATTAAACTCTGTGGCAGTGTCATACACTAGTACCCACTTAAACCAGCAATATAATGGTAATAGTTTGAGACAGTTGGATCTGGAATACAGATATATATCTGTGTAGGGAAAAAAAATGAAGTGAAGCAATTTATCACATTTGACATATTTGTTCATGAGTCTTTTCAAAACAGTCTGCAGCTCTACTCTAAAAAATGACAGTCAAGTACAACCACAATGGCAGATCCTGAGGAAAAAAACTGAGAACTGCCAGATACTTTTGCTGCATGTATAGCTGCCCTGTCTAAGAAGTGTCATTTTAATTAGTCGGATTATTTCACACACAAAAGGCTATGTGACCTCTTTGCACATGAAGTCTGCTCTATGAGAGGTTTGAATTTTGCTGCTTTTACTTTACAGCTGTATTACAGCACTTCAAAGATCTCCTTCAACTTTATTTTCTTCTGTTTTCTGTCAACGGTACCTCTTAATCAGTCATAAAAGGGCTCTGTCTATTTTTTCACATCACAAAAGTTACAGTAATCATAGCCAACATCCAGTTGCTTCAAACTACAGGGAAGCCAATTGTCCCTTACCAGTATAAATGCCCTTTTGGGTCCTTCCTGAAAAAGGCCATGCCTAGTGAGATTAAGTTGGTCAAAAAAAGTAAATAAATAATAAAATAAGCATGTGCTTTCACCAAGACTGACATTTTCAGGTAAATGGTGTTCTTAGACAATGTCATCTGTTTTCCTTACAGAAATTCTAAGACCAGAAATGTTTCTCTTTCAAAGGTTCAAACAATTCATACATTCATAACTGCCCAGGAAGCTGCTTGCAGAGTCTGTTTCAGTGCTGCTGGACAAAGCCATTACAATTCCCCCAGTCCATTGCTTTCCAAGAGCTAAACAATATAAGCACCCTGTCCGTGCTTAGCTAGCTATTGCAAAGCAATGCAGAAGTCAGGGAAGGAGGGTCATAATGGCTTTAGTCAACAGTGCTAAAAACTAAATTTACAGGGGGTTTTACTTGAAAAAAATGAGCCCTAAGGAACCCTTGAACAGATATGATTTTTTTAATCATCAAGTGAGAAACTATTTTCTGTCCAGAGTTCTCCACTGGCATCCTTCTTGAGACTGACACTTGTTAAAATTTGCTGCACCTGCACAGTTCTGTACAACAATAATTTAAAAGGTACAAAATCACAAGGCAAAAAATGCCCCCTTTCAGAGATGGCTCAGCGACATTTTTAAGTGACCCACTCAGTCAAATATAGTGCATAAAACAAAGAACATAGCAATGGAATCCAGGATGCATGAAACCCAAGCTCAGGAGCAGCTTTTAAAAAGGATCCTGCCAATCTAAAAAAATTTGAGAAGCGCAGAAAAATGTACCCATGCGCAATTACTTTTTATTTCTATTTTTAACTTTGTAAGCTAGGCAATGTTTGGGCTGAAACCAATGTATACTGGTAAGGAGTACACTTCAAACGACAAGCTCATTCTCAGTGCTCAACTGTCTGGCTTGATTCAAAGGACTAAAACATCTTCTTAAAGCAGCTGTTACTATTCCACTTTCTACAGCCCCATCAACTACTTAATAGTGATAGCATAAATAGATACCAAACTCATCACTCCCTGAAATAAAATTCTTGTCTGTTAACTGAACTAACAGGCATTATTTTCATATTATTTAAAAATCACTCTACCAGATGTTTCCCTTTTATTTTATGTGTACTTAATTCTCCACTGTCAGCTCTGCAAGTTTTGAACAGTGGGTGACAAATCCAGCAGTACTCAGTTAGTAATGTAAGGAATAGCCTTCTCAGAAAATACAAACTGCAATCAGTTTCTCTTATGTTCCTGATATCCCATTGTGGTTGGTGCCCAAACACTCGCTCAGTGTCAACCTCCTTCACTACAGAATACTGTCAGCCATACGATCAACTAGTGACACCTGCAGGAAAGAGGTTGTCACTTTCGGTTGTTCTTTCAACTTCCTTATCCTTCCTCAGTGGCCTTAAAGCATACAATCAAAACTTTTCATCCTTGTAAGGTCATGGTGGCAGTAAGCTGTGCATGCGGATGAGATTTCTTTGTCCCAGTACATCCTTTGAGATCTTTACATGTCCCAGGCATGCGACAAGTTAGAATCCCTCCAATGTGTTCTGTGTCTGCACAGACTCTCCCAGACTGCAAGGTTTCTCATTCTAGCAAGGACGTTCAGCACAGCTAACCTGCAAAGCACCTTTATTTCTGCCACTTGTATATGTGGTCTAATTCTTTTAGTCACTAACAAAAGCTCACGATCACAAGCGAAGATGGAGTCTTAAAACTCGTTCTCACTTCACTACTACAGTCCAGTAAATTGTCTATAGAACTGCAGTGAAGCCAACCTATACAATTAGATGACTTTCACAAGTCAACAAGATACCAACTACTTAAACTCCTGAAGTGGTTGCTTCTCCCCACTTAAAAGGAGCAGTCCTCTCTCTTTCCAGTGGTCAGGTGTGATTCCAGTTAGACAGGTGCAGGACAGATTAACAAGTACTAGAGTCAGTCCAAACCCACATGAAAAAACACACTGTGGGTGTATAATCCAGAGTGTTAACCTCTTCCATTCAGAGATACCATATGGTATACAATTCATCTGCTCCTATTGCATATAACTATACATCACAAATGCCTCTCTAACAAGAGCCCCATAGTCCTCACAACACACTGCTACGATACCAGTTACAAAAAACTGGAAGGTACTCGATATACGTAAAGTGAGAAAAATAAAAGCATATTCTGCAGTAATAATACTATAAACTGCTTTAATATGAAATTAATACATGTTTCTTGCAACCACATCTCACAATTAACCCTTTAATTTTAGGTTATTGATCAGTATTGGCATATTCTACACTGTGATAAGTTTTTTCAGCACCATAGTTCCACAGGTATGTCTCTATTTATCCAGAAAAGGGACAGCGTCAGGCATTATCTATCACATTGTAAGAATCTATATGGGGATGTTCCTAGACAAATTTATTTGCGAGTTAAACCAACCGGCTATTTTCCTTGTAGTAATTGCGTATTTTGTAAGTTTATCATTTTTTCATCTAATACATATAAAGTTTTTTGAAATATGTGAATTTTTTATATGTTCTACAGAATGGATGAATTATTTGGCAAATTGTAAATGTGGGGATTTTACGTGGGGGATACATCAAGTTTATTTAAACATCTTCTTTCTTTATATCGCAGTGATTTATAGTGTTATAAAGAATGCAATGCAATGGTATGACATCAAAGGCTTCATACAGAAGGGGTCCAAATGGAGAGCTGATAAAATCAGCAAAAGGAGAGAAGTATTGGTGGAATTTAATTCATCCTCAAGTCTTGGTGAATACTTTCACGAGGTGGACCTTGTTTTTCACAGAATCACAAAAAGATGACACTGATGTATAGACTATATTTTATATAGCATACATCATGGACAGATGTATGTTAAAAATAAAGAACATAGCTGGGTGCACACGTCCCAGGATAAAAAAGTGCCCAATCCTGGTAAGCACACTGGTACAAGGACTGGAAAAAATGTCAGTGTGTAGAATCCTCAAGACATGGAAATATTCCTACAATGGGGCTAGGCCAGGCCCAGGGGAAGGATGGCCATCCTGTTGTAGAAGGAAGTAAGAATTTCCAGACAAAAGGTATACAGACAGATTAAAAGAGAAATTAGAGAAAAGAAAAATACTTCCACAAGAAAAACTGTCATAAGTTTCAAATAAAAAGTTGTGTTCATTGATACAACATATCCACGAAAAACACTGCACAGACCAAGAAACCTTGTGCAGTAAGCAACTAAGGAAGTGAAAAATTTTAAAGAACAACATTTAGAGATGTCCGAAGGGCATAAAAAAGAAATATGGACATGGGAAGGAAAGAAAGATCTGATTTCGTCCAATATTTATGCAAAGGAGAAAGCCAAATTAATCAACAAAAAAAGGCAGCCCCAAAGATATTTGAAGAGAAATATAGGCAAAGGCATCCAGATATGAAAAATTTCACAATAAAAAAAAATAAAGACGGAATGTAGAACAGAAGATTAGTCAAGCACAAGTTAAAAAAAATAGAAGCTGAAGTTATGGAATATTTGCAAAGTGAAGGATTCAGTGCAGAAAGTGTCTACTTCATATGACCTAACTTTCATATGATTGACATTCATTTGACCAAGACCATATAACCTAAAGTTCATAATAATGAAAACTCACTTGACTGAAACTCTTAACACCGATACCTTACAATGCTAGATTTCAACACACTAAATTGCAAATTATAGACATGCACACTTACACCACCAATTACTAACACTTTCCACAACTTAAAAACTAATTATATACCCTCTTATCAGAAACCAGATGATATAAAACCAAACTAGGTGGAGGACTACACCACCCACACCCTCCCAACTATATATGCCAACTCCAGAACTGCATTACAGTGGGGAAAAGGGCATATACCTTTTACTTACCTTACGGTAGTCTACACACTGCCACTACTATGTTGAAATTTGACATTGTATGGGGTCGGTGTTATGAGTTTCAGTTATGGTATTTTGAACTTTAGGTTATATGGTCTCGGTCAAATGAATTTCAGTCAAATGAAAGTTAGGCCATATGAAGCAGATCTAACACAGGTCATATCACAGCATGGTGGAACAACTAGTTCCCAAAGTAAGCAGAAACAAGAGGAGCAGGAGACATCTGAAGAAAGAAAGAAATATGGACATGGGAAAGAAAAAGAGATTTAATATGGTGCAATATTTATACAAAGGAGAAAGCAAAACTAATCAATGCAAAAATAGCAGCACCAAAGATATTTGAAGAGAAATACAGGCAAAGACATCCAGATATGGAAAATTTTACAATACAAAAAAGAAAACAAAGAGGAAAAGTAGAAAGGAGAATTAGTAATGGAGATGTTAAAGCAACAGAAACTAAGGTTATGGATTACCTGCAAAGTGAAAGATTTAGTGCAGACAATTACTCAGATAACAATACAACAGGACACAGCAAAGGACACCCAAATTAAGGAGAAACCAGTGGAGCAGGAAGCATCTAATCAGTTTACATATGAAGATATTTTGGAGCCTCCCACAGGAAACCAGTACAAAGGGTGAGTTGGAGCTATACAGCAAGGGCAATAATAGGAAACTGTGGCAACTACGACACAGTCAATGCCATGGAGTGATAGGCCAGTGATTTCCCATATGAAAAAGCAATGGATGTTGCACGGTGAAACTGAAGAGAACATAGCACAGGAAGAAGCTCTGGAACTTTCAAAAGAATGCCCGCAGGAAATGGCGAAAAAAGAATGTGCACTCACAGTTTAGAAGAAAATGATCTAAGAGAAGAGTTACTTGATTTAATAGAGATGGAAAGACATATTAAGATCAATGAAATAAATAGACTGCAGAAGGTCAATAAACCCCAAAAAGTTAGAACTGATAAAACAAATTAACACAGTAATTAGGACGGTCTTATTTTAATTTCTCCAAGTCTTTTGGGTTTCTAATACCATGACGTGAATGGACTCCATTCCTAAGTCAAAGTACGATTAAAGTTTATGAAATTAGTATTGTTTCAGTCTTTGATGTCTGCCAGAAGTTCTCTTTGCAGCACCCACAACGTGGCCAGAACTAACTCCTTCTGTAATTCATATGGAGTTACATGTATCAGAACTATATCTAAATACAACTTTTTGCATCCATGTGAAAAGTCTCAAGAGATTTCAAACAAGTGACTGAAGTCTATAGCCTGAACTCTGGGGCCCTGGCACAGGAATACTAAACAGATACTCCTCGACCTCAACTGCTGAGCTCTGCTGGCCATGAATGAGGTAGAGAAACTTGAGGAGACCAAGGGACACTAATGATCACACTCCAAGTTCTCACTGATTATTGGCATATTCTAGTGAATGAAATGCTGGAAGGGCAGTGCCTGATTCCCCAGAATTCACCCCAAGCTGGTAACCAGGGATGGATCCACCTACTCTTGGCCCCTCAGTGTCTAATAAAGTAGAAGACTGATGCAAACTCATGCACTTGCTATTCAATGATAAGATCACAATATACTAGGACCAGGGGATCATTTATGACACAAACTTACCCTCACACATGGGTGTGAGTTGAGGATTGCACTCCATTTCCTTGGCCATTTGACAGCCCTTCTGGCAAACACCTAGCCAGTCGGCAGAACCCTATAGCTGATTATTTTGCTGGACACTTTTAAAAGCCACAATCCCTCCACTGATTTGGGTGCAGAGCAATCTGAATTACCACCATCCTCTGAATAGGTGTGCCATCTTGCAACATCTGGAGGTGGCTGAGCTGAAATGCTGGAATTACTGCCAGGGATTGAAATCAAAATCTTCTTCCAATAAGCAGTGACAATACCAGTGAGGGTTCTGGCTCATTACCTGTTGGCCACACAAACATCTTGAAGACTTCAGTGCTTTAAGTACTGAACACAGGCACTTTTCCAAGACATAAATCATGACTGAGATATGAATTGTGTGAGTGGCAGGAAAGAATCTGAAAGATCAGAAGCTAGGCATACTTTCCCAGTTCACTGTGAGATGTTACAACATATATTGGCATAGGCATGCATAACCTTAAGTACAGGAGTTTCAGAGAAAACAATTCAAATGGAAGAGAGCATGAAAACTAACTGTAGATTCATCAAGGAGAGTGACTGATATAGATCTTTGGATGGCAAAAACAACAGGTAAAAAATGTACCGGATATGCAAAATGTAAATGGTGCAAAAAATGCTTAGACTAAGATGGACTAAATAATATGTTACAGAGCAATGTTACAAGGTGAGTTGATTTAACAAATAAAATTAAGCAGCAGGATGAGGCTACAGACATCACATACATAAGATGAATAAGACTGAATAAAACTAAGACCAGAAGTTTTTGACAGAATGAAAGCAAGACAGCAACAGCTCAATGAAAGGTAAGTAGGTAGCAAGTGAAAGGAATGTACACTGGAGGAGGATGACAGCATCTCTCTAATGTTAAGTGTAGAAATTAAAATTAATAAACTCTACACATACCATAACTGAATATAAATAGCCTTTGAACTCGGTAAGTAGTGTCCATAATGCTCATGTTCACAGGTGTCTACTACGCTAACGGCACAGAAGCCTTTACAAGCCTAGCCCATAGGATTACCCTGACATCATGCCACCTGACCTTAGTTCCCAGTGCCTCTGTCAAGTAGAGCCACTGGAGTGATCCCTGGGGTGAATCTTCTATTTCCCATCCACTCATCTAGATTTCTCTTGAAGAAGGCCAATGAGGCGCTCCACTTGACATGTATGGGTAGTCTATTCCATAGAATGGACAGCCTCTGGGTTACGAACCTGTCCCTCCAGCTTGTTCTGTTGGTTGTGGTAATGAGGTTGAGGTCTCTGGAGTGTGTAGTGCGGAGGGATTGGGATTTCTTTAGATGTAGCATTTCTAATAGAGCTGGGTCACACGTGGCTTTGTAAGTCAAGCAGAGATCGACTCTAAGTAAGCAATATGAGACAGAGAACAGTTGGAGTTTTTTGAGTCTGTCCATCTAGGACAAGTGTTTAAGGCCTAAGATTCTCTTTGTGAGGTATTTTTGCGGGCTCTCCAGTTGTTGTATGTGTCTAGTGAGGTACATGCCAAATGGGGCATTGTACTCGATGACTGGCATAATGAGGGAAGAGTAGAGGAAGACAATGACCTCTTTCTTCCTGGATGCAAAACCCTTAGTAATGAGATGTGCCACATAGAAAGACTTTCTGACCACAGTGGCAATGTAGTGGTCAAAAGAGAGGTTGCTGTCAACCTGTGTTCACAGATCTCTTATGATGCCTTCTGTGTTCAGTGGACTACCATCAATGTGGTAATTCATGGGAACCAGCTTTTTCCCAAAGGGGATGAGGACATTTTTTGGGCATTGAGCTTAAGGCCATGGTTCTGACACCAGTCATTGGTCTCAGTGAGGCCTTTCTGTAGGATGTCAGCATCACTTGGGCAGTTAATTATGGCTCCCAACTTGCAATTGTCTGTGAACTTTGTCAGCCAGAGTCCCTTCCTGTTGGCCTGGACTTCACAGAAGTAGATACCAAACAGGAGAGGACCCAGGACCGAATCCTGTGGAACTCTACTTGTGACTGGTCGACAGTCTGACTTGGAGTCAGTTACTTTCACACTGTGGGTTCTATCTGTGAGCCAGTTTGCAACTCACCTAGGGATAGAGGGATAGAGGGGTTGATGCCTAGCTAAGTGAATTTTTCTGTGATTCCTGAGTGGGGAATGGAATCAAAGGCCTTGGCCAGATCAAGGTAGGCTGTATGAACCACCTTGCCTTCATCAGCAGCTCTGGTGACCGACTCAAATAAGTCGACCAGGTTGAGCAGGCATGATCTACCCTTCACAAAACCAAACTGTGTGGGATCCAGAGTTTAGAGGTTCCCTATATCTTTGTTTATTAGGTCCATGATGATGCATTCCATAGCTTTGCATATCAGACTTGTCAGGCTAATGGGGCAATAGTTCCCAGGGTCTGTAGTCACTACTCTTTTGTGGAGAGGGATGACTGTAGCAGTGTGCCATTTGGTAGGGACAAAGCCTGAGGTGAAGCTGTGACTGAACAGGGCATACAGGTGAGGTGCCAGTTCACTCTGCAGTTCATGTAAAACACAGCCAGGGATATTGTCAGGTTCCATAGAAGCTGTACTCTTGGCCTTGGACACTGCTGTTTTAACCTGTGCAGCAGTAATACTGGGTGCCTGGCAATCTACTGATATTGTGATTGGTTCTTTGGTGGGGGAGAGAGGGGTAAAGTTGGCACTGAATCTGTCGGCCAGTATATTGGCAATATCTGTTGGCTCGGTATAGGAGGTGCCATTGTGCAACAGCTTTGAGCAAATCTGGGTATTGCCGTGGAGATTCTTTACATAACTATAGAAGGCCTTGTGGTTGTCTTTACTATCTCCTGCAATTCTGTTTTCATAGCTAGCTTTAGAGGATTTGATGAGGAATCTCAACTTTTTGTTGAAGCTGATAAGGGAGTTTTTCCAGTTTTGGGACTTCACCTTATTTCTCATCAGTTTCCTCCTTCTGTTGTAGAGTTTGTTTATGGCAGGGGACCACCAGATTGGCTTCCTTTTTTGGAGGAGAGCGTCTTGGTTCCATTGGGTATGGCGAGATCCATGCATTTGTGTACATGTTCCTACAGGGCATTAGTGTATGATTCGGCGGTCATGCAGCTGTTCTCCAATTGCATGGGAGCCGTGAGGTTAGCCACCTCTGTTTTTAGGAGCCCCAAGTGGTAAAGCTCTTCAAATTGATGTACCTTTCTAACAGATACATATACATGGCTAGTTCCAAGTAACATGTTTTTATACCTGTAAAAATGCTATTTTTTTGCAATGCAGCACTGTAAAAAAGAAGTTGTATACTTAACCATAACGTTCCATGTGAGCTGTTCATCTCGCCTTCATTCTTTACTGATGGGTTCGGAGCCGATCCCTCGGCTCCAATAGGGCCAATTGCAAAGCTTGAGGTCTTCAAATAGCTCGAGGCCAAGTCCCTATCCCATGATGCACCTGTGAATTACATCAGATCTTGTTTGCTGCGTATACTAATACCATATGTCATTCTTGCATTCCTAGAGAAAAGGAAGAGAAGGTTTGAGTAACGAGGATGGAACCAGCATCTCAGTTATCTATCAGCCCAGGAGGGGATAGGAGGGAAGGATGTAAGAATGAAGGCGAGATGAACAACTCGCATGGAACGTTATGGTAAGTACATAACTTCTTTATGTGAAGTTGTTCAATCTCGCTGTTCATTCTTTACTGATGGGTAGCGTCCCAAGCACCATCAATCTAGGGTGGCTCATGGGAGTATATTTCTTAGGATCGTGGATCCAAAGGAGGCCCTGTCCCTGGAGGCCTTGTCAACTTTGTAATGAGTGATAAAAGTATAAGGCTTTGACGAAGCAGCTGCTGCACATATATTATCAATAGGAAATCTAGCAGAAAAGGCAGATGATGTAGAAACTGCTCTGGTTGAGCTTTAATCTGGTGTTGCAAAGGTATATTGGCAACTGAATAGGCAAAGGTGATACAATCAGATAACCATTTAGACAGAGTAGTTTTAGCCACTGGTCTCCCTTTCCTGGAATCTGAAAATAAAACAAAAGCTGGTCTGATTTCTTAAAATCTTTTGTTCTATACAAATAGAATCTGAGCTGTCTGTGAACATCTAGTTTGGGCAGCATATACTCTAAATTGTTAGAATGATTGGAGAAGAAAACTGGCAAAGCAATAACTTGGTTGAGATTGGTTTCAGTGCAAACTTTGGGCAAGAATGAGAGATTTGTTCTAAGTGATACTCTGTCAGGGTGAAATATCAAAAAGAGAGGCTTGATGCATAAAGCCTGAAGCTCTGACACTCTGCGGGCAGAAGTAATAGCTACCAGAAAGATGGTCTTCCAAGACAAAAATCTGAGATCACAAGATGAAGCTGGCTCAAATGGTGGGAAAATTATAAGTGAAAGCATAAAATTTAAATTCCATTGAGAATAGGAAGATTTCACAGGAGGTCTCATATGAAAAGTCCCTTTAAGAAATGCTTTGGATAACGTGTGAGACATGATATTCAAACCTTCAAATCCAAGATGAAAATTAGCAATAGCAGCCAATTGAACCCAAACTGTTGCTGCTGCAGCTCCTTCGTTGAAAATCATAGTCAAGAATTCTAAAATGGAAGCCATAGGGGCTTGATAAAGATCAATATTATTTTTTGAGGCCCATATAGAAAATTTCTTCCATTTCCTAAGATAGGGCTTTCTGGTAGAAGATTTGTGAAAGGACAAAAGGATCTGTTTTGTCTCACTGGAAAGGTTATGGAACCTGGCTATGATGGGAACTGAAGCAGCCAAGCTGTCAGCTTCAGGGACTGCAGAGAAGGATGAAGGTCCCCCAACGGGTGTGCCAGAAGGTCTGGAACTGGGTCCAGGATCCAAGGATCCTCCAAAAGATGAGGTCGAAGGAAGGGGAACCAAATCAGACGAGGCCAATGAGGGGCTATAAGAATGATGGTCCTTCCCAGGGATTTTGCTTTCTGTAGAACCTTGGGTATCAACGGGATTGGTGGAAATGCATAGAGGAGACCAGGCGGCCAATCGTGCACGAGTGCATCACTTGGGGCTTCTCCCGCAGGGGGAATGAGGGCAAAGTACCTTCTGCATTTTGTGTTTATGTGACTGGCAAAAAGGTCGCAGCAAAGCTGGCCCCACCTGCGGAATATCCTGTCCACAATTATTTTCTTGAGGGACCACTTGTGGGCCAATAAGTCTGCCTTGCTCAGTTTGTCTGCTATCACACTGGATCACCCCGGGATGTGCGTTGCCAACAGAAAGTTATTGGTGGAAACAGCCCACTGCCAAACTCTGAGAGCCTCTTGACAAAGGGGGTAAGACCTAGTTCCTCCTTGTTTGTTCAAGTACCAGACCACCGACATGTTGTCTGTCTGAATCGAAATCATACCCAGAGGGAGAGAGCCCTGAAAGTACTGCAACGCCAAAAGTACTGCTCTCATCTCCAGGACATTGATATGCAGATGTGTCTCTTGATCGGTCCATGTGTCTTGGGCAGTCTTTCTCTGAAAATGCCTCCCCCCAGCCTATCAGGGAAGCATCCGTGGTCACTGTGGCCACTGGAGGGGGTAGCACAAATGGGCGTTCTATCGTGACATGAAGTGAGGTCAACCACCACTGAAGGTCCTTCTTGCAAGAATTTGTGATCATTATGGTGTAATTCATGGGGAGGTCTTGGTAACACCACTGAGTGAAAAATAGCCATTGAAGTATTCTCATGTGGATATGAGCAAGTGGTATGGCTAGAATTGCTGCTGCCATCATGCCTAATACTTTCAGAACTTCCGATGCTGGTGCTTTGTCCTTCGATATCAGGATACTGACATGTTGATGAAGAAGAGAGACTCTTTCTACTGGAAGCCTTAGAGTGATCGTAGTGGAGTCCAATTCTGCCCCTATAAAAACGATATGCTGCGATGGCAACAAAGCAGATTTTTCTGAGTTGATTGTAATGCTCAGATGACTGCAGAGTGACAGAGTGGAATCCCTGGCCTGAATGAGTTGATGCCTGGTGGCGAATGGTATCCTCTGGAAATGATGCTTTGTACACAACTGTCTTTTGTTATATTGAGCCAGGCGTCTGGGTACAAAGATAAGCGACCCCCAACTGCCTCCAGAGCAGGACAGTCGGGCCTCCTCTCAGGAGTGCTGGTAGGGTGTCCCAGAGAAGTGATCTCTGTCACCCTGGTGTTGCGGACCCCCTCTGCCGCGAGGGCAGCATCTTCCATTATTACCCCCTCCCTCTGCCCCTGGAGGGGGGTTCACCACGTGTGTCCTGAAAGGCTCCTCAGGCTTTTCGAACCACATTTTTCCTCCCCTTTGACCTTTAGGGTATGGTCGGGTAGGTGTAGAAAAATGGACCCCGATAGCAGAGAAAGTCTTTTCCGTCCTGTTCACACCTGGTTAAGGTTTGCTTTACTTTAGGCCCGAAAAGGGAAGAGCCATCAAAGGGAGTGTTCACAAAGGAAGACTTGAAAGGTTCCACGAAGGAACACAAGCACATCCAGGAATGTCTCCTTAGAGCAATTCTTGTACCTGCTGCCCTACTCGTTCCATCAGCTGCATAAGATAAGAGGTGCATGGATGAGTTGACGATAGAATTTAGGGTAGAAAGCTGGGCAGTAACTTTGTCGGAAGCTGCTGCAGCTACTGTACCCGGAAGAGTATCTCCCAACTCCTTAAGGAGATCTCTTTGCAACCTAGTAAAATGGGTTAAGTAGTTCAGCGAACAGAGAGCAAAGGTTACTGAACTGAACATGCACTTCTCATATCTATCCATAATCCTGGAGTCTCTGTTAGGAGGATGGATAGACAAGGAAGTCTCAGACATTTACTTCTTGATGGCCTCCGCCACCACCATGTCATCAACCGGAACACCTTTAGTTAAAAATGCTTTGTCAACTGGGGCTGAAATAAATTTATTAGGCTTCCTGGGGACAGGCTTCATAGAATCTGGAGACTCCCACACACTTCGTGAGACCAGCTGCATCAGCTCATCGAAGGGCGGAGTCACCCAAGAGGTGGAGGGCTGAGACCTGAAAGTCTTCAGGAGAACTGACTCATTCTCAGTAGGGCTTTTGGACTGCCAGTCACCCCTCTGCCCAAGGATTTCAAGTATCTCAGCGAATGAGATATCCTCAGTGGGGGACCGTGGGGACCCTTCTGACTCATCTAAGTCAGTATCCAATGTGAGAGACTCCTGCGGGGAGTCTAGGTGCTTCCTCTTGTACAATCTCTTCCTGGGAACCTCATCAGTGGGGGCCTCTGGTGAGGTCTCGGAAGAGCAGGGGCCACCCATTGAGGCTTCCTGAGGCTCTGGGTCTCTACGCTTCATCAGGACGTGTGATGCAGAAGCACACACAGACACTTTTGGGGAGGAGGAGGGCAGACCCGAAGTCGAGGATGTCCTGGGAGACATGACTCTCCCCATGGCATCGAAAGCACCTCTGCTCCGATATAAGGGAGCTGACGGATCCAAGGAAACCATCGACACCCCCGGCACCGGGACAGTGGGCTCCGAGCCCGAGGTAGGAGCGGAGATCATCCGAGCAGAGGCCACAGGAGGCAAATCGGAATTGACAAGTCGGTTTGACTGTCCTCCCCAGACCCGATCAGAGAGTGTTGGCTCCTAGAGTCCCCAACTGGCACTGAGGACGTCAAAGTACATGGAGACGAAGACACTGGAGCAGGTGTCGGCTCTGAGGGTTCCCCTAACATCAGGTCTGCCTCCTCCGGCTCCGAAGGACCAGCATGGCTCGGAGGAGGAATAGTAATAGTCAGTGCAACTGTCTTCTGCTCTGAAGCCATCTGGGTTGAAGCCGATAACATTTTGGCTAATGCCAGAGCCAAAAGCAGCTTCTGTACCACACGATCCAAGTCCAGATCTGACAGGCTGATAGATGATCGAGGATCTTACCGAAGGTAGTACCAACTGGAGAATAGGACTCTTCGGAGCTTCGGAGACCGGTTTCAAGACAGGGGACCGGCTCCGAAAGGAAAAGACTGTCGCCTCCGAAAACAGTGGAGCCAAAGTCGATGACTTCTTCGATTTTTTTGAGTCCAAAGTCTTGGAAGACTTTGAAGACTGACTGGAACCATCCTGGTCACTCAAAGCTTTCTGAAAGGAAGGCTTCAACAAGCTTCTATCGATTAATTTCCTATTCCTTTCCTGCAGGAACCTAGAGGAGAAGGAATGACAAATGGCACAACTGTCTTGCAAATGCAGAGCCCCTAGACAATAAAAACAGTTGATGTGACTGTCTGTAACTGATATTTTCTGGCCACACTTACGGCATTTTTTGAACTCAGATTTGGGGTTCTTGTCTTGATTCGCCATAATAAAGTTAGAGATAGTTACTGCCACACAAAAAACAATAGTAAATTTTCGCCAAACAGAATGGATAGCAGGTAAGCCTTAATAAAAACAGGCTAAAACACACACACACACAATATGTGAAGTCACACAAAGCAGACTAACAAGATAGCTGCTGAGAAATAACAATGTTATCTAAATAAATAGAGTACACTGTAAATTAGACAGTAACAAAGACTAAGCCTTATAAATACAAAAAGGCTAGCTAGACCACACCACTATCTAAGAAATGTGACAAAAGGTTACAAATAGCACAGCAAGCTGATCGAAGAAAAGGCAATAAACTTATCTATATAAACACAGATTTACTGAACTAAGCCTTACATAAAAAACTCGAAGGCTAGACAGACCACATCTATAAGAACTACAACTAACTAGGCCAAAAAGAGGCCAACTAGAAATATCTGAAAAATAGTAAACGGGAAGGGAACAGCACACTAAAAGCTATAAGAGCTTTATAAACAAACCTAGCTAACTAACTATACTAACTATCAAAAACTTTTATAGAATTTTTAATGAAAACATTTTCTTATCTGGCCCGAGCTAATTCAAAACCTCCTATCTGTTGCAGCGGCAAACTAGATCTGAGGTAATTCACAGGTGCATCATGGGATAGGGACTTGGCCTCGAGCTATTTGAAGACCTCGAGCTTTGCAATTGGCCGTATTGGAGCTGAGGAATAGGCTCCAAACCCATCAGTAAAGAATGAACGGAGAAATTGATCAACTTCACATCTTTTCTGAAAATCCACCATCAATAAACTGACAGTACAGAAGAATACAAAAAACCCAAACTTATGATATTAAATATGTACATGCAAAATGAAGTAATTTATATTGGGACCATGTGGTGATATTCACTCCAACCCCCATTACTGCTTGCAGATGTCTACCACAGAAAAGGACGTGAGAAATATAAAAGCACTTAAAAAAGAAAAAGCAATTGGCAATGAAGCAGTATGATACTAAGCCAATGAGTGCTCAAATTAGCTCTCAAAAGTGTGAGTACAAAACAATTCAACAGGGATAAAATTTAGTTCAAGGTAATGTTTGTGGGCTATTAGCAATGGTGCGTCCCATAACTTAAATCAGACGATCAGTAACAGAATGTCAGATGCAACTTAGATTCAAAATTATATATAATACTAAAATGCCGATTGTAGTAATATGTTGTCTTCTGCTTGTTTTACATCTGCATTTACAGAAAAGTGCTTTTCCCCTCATTATTAGGACTCCAGCTGTAGTCATCTGAAGGACACTTGGGTTACTGCACAGAAATACCAAATTAATCATTTAATAAAAGGTATGTGCACGGTAATTGCACACATTCTTATGTAAATGCTACCCACGATTTTTGGGAAAAGAGCTACAGATATCCCAGAATATCAGCTGACATGTTAAATTACCAGCAAAGACTTGCATACTTCCATTTCCAAAGCAGTATCTGGTAACAAAGAAAAGGATTACTGAAAGTGCATTGAGAAATGTAATGTCACTCAAAACAAACGATTAACGATTTCTAAGCACAAGTTGTTAATGATGTTTGGCTCAGTTAACCCTGGCAACAGCAACGTAGTGATAAGCCAATTTTAATAGCTCGCCAAGAGTCAGCTCTGTTTCTTAGGTAAACAGGAATCAAACACATCTGTGCCACCTGTACTCTTAGGAAAGGCAGAAAGCTAACGCTGGCCTACTTAAAAAGTCACCTAAAGGTTACTTCCATTCTGGCATAATTCACAAAAATTATAGGTGAATTCATAGAAAACATCTACTCACACGTTTGATAACATGAAATTTATTCATTACTGTCTGGGTGCCTTGAATTGCTGCTTAGCAATATATAGGGTTTCAGTAACTTAAAGTGAGGTAACAGCTACCTCTTTCAAAACAAAATCCTTAATATCTTACCTCAATAGTTATGGACAAGACCAAAAGTAAACAGGGTTAAGAGTCACAAAACAGAATGGCACGATTATGTTATAAAGCTGAAAGAATAAGGGGAACTGAACTACCACACATTCTATGAAGTAAAGGGAATCAGTAACTGAAATGATTGCCATCATTAACTGGCTGTAATGCAAAACTATTTCTTAAAATAGCTTATTTTAATAGGACCAGAAAGTACAGTTTTGTACCTACCATAAATGTAGATGTCCGAACTGGATAGCATCTGCAGTCATAACAAATGGGTTGTCCTGTCGTCAGGCAGCCCTTCGGTCGGCCGGATTCCAAAGTCCGGGTCCGGCTTCGGCTGATGTCGCACTTCACCCGACGTCATCTCTGCTGGTCTTCGGGTATAAAGGCATCAGCCGACGCCATTTTCTTCAGTGTTTCTTGCCCCAGATGCCAATTGCCCTCTTGGAAAGCTAAATTTTGGATAAATGCCAATGTTTCCAAAATAATAGAAGGCAAACACAACAAATAAACATGTATGTACATATATACAAACAAATACTCCATAAGAGACTCCCCCCCCCAGCTAGCTATTAGGAGGGTAATTACCCTAGGAGTACCACAGAGGGGAAGGAGGGAGGGTAATCCTGACTGCAGATGCTATCCAGTTCGGACATCTACATTTATGGTAGGTACAAAACTGTACTATGTCCTTCATGGATGCATCTGCAGTCATAACAAATGGGTAGAATACCATAGCCAAACTAGGGAGGAGGAATAATAATTATGGAGTAGTCAGGATCCCTTGCAGTACAGCAGTGGCAAACCCTGCTCGGGATCTAGAATATAGAGGTAAATTATAATGCTTGGCAAATGTATGCACGGAGGTCCAAGTAGCCGCCTCAATAATGTCCTTGGTTGCCACTCCTCTTAAGAAAGCTGTGGTAGTGGCTGTAGCCCTTGTAGAATGAGGTCGTATGTCCTGTGGAATTGGTTTTCCATGGTAGGAGTAACAGAATCTTATGCAATTTCCTATCCATTTGGAGATTGTTTGTTTGGAAATTGATTTTCCTTCCCTTCCTGTTGCATAGGCTACAAAGAGCTGGTCAGTTTTTCTGTTACCCTTGGTTCTGTCCAGGTAGTAGCGTAATTGTCTGTGTACATCCAAGGTATGCATTATTCTTTCACCTTTGTTTTGTGAATTGGGAAAGAAGGTAGGTAGGTGGATTGCCTGGTTTAAGGACACTCTGGATACCACCTTAGGCATAAATGTAGGATTAGTTCTCATGGACACCCTATCTTGGTGGAAGATTAGGAAGGGTTGTACTGCCATTAGGGCCTGTAGTTCGAAACCCTCCTTGCTGAAGTAATAGCCAGTAAGAAAGCAGTTTTCCATGACAGGTGCTGTAGATCTGCTGTTGCTGCTGGTTCAAACGGAGGGAGTGTCAACTTTTCTAGCACAAAGTTCAAGTCCCATGCTGGTAATGGTGGTTTCCTAGGAGGTTTTACATTCTTGATCCCTCTGAGAAACTGCCTGAGTAGAGGATGTGAAAAGACAGGAGGATCAAAGCTGTATTCTGCTGAAATAGCTGATGCATGTATCTTGATGGAGGAATAGGACAGGCCAGTATGTAGAAGCTCTGCCAAGTACTCCAGAATGTTAGCAATATCTATGTTCGACACATCTTTTCCTCTTTCAGTACTCCAGATGACGAACCTTTTCCATTTTCCTGCATAGTTCCTTCTTGTTGAAGGTCTGCGGGCTTCAAGGATAATGTCTTTAACCCTTTGTGAAAGGTCTGGGTTAGTTAATTTTATGTGATGTTCCAGGCAGTCAGTTGCAAGGTTTTTAGGTTTGGATGTATGATGTTGTAGTTGTTCTGAGTTAACATCAGAGACATCAGGGGTATTGGCCACATTTTCTCCCGAGACATGCTCCTCAGCAATGGGTACCAGTGTTGTCTTGGCCAGTTTGGAGCTATCAGAATTATCCTTGGACGTTCCTCTTTGATTTTGAGTAGTACCTTGTGTATCAAGGGTAGAGGTGGGAATGCATATGCTGTCAGGCCTTTCCAGCTGAAGGAGAGAGAGTCCACCTTCCATGCAAGTGGGTGGAATGTCCTTGTGCAGAATTTTTTGAGTTGGTGATTTTGTGGGGAAGCGAATAGATCTATTTGTGGTATTCCCCACTTCTTTGTGATGGCCTTGAAGATGTCCGGGTGTAGCATCCATTCGTGAGCATCCGAGGTGGTTCTGCTTAAGATGTCTGCTAGGGTGTTCTCTTTTCCCGGTACAAATATTGCCTGCAACTGGATGTTGTAGCTGAGAGCCAGATTCCACAGGTCCAAAGTCATTCTGCATAGGGGTAAGAATGCGTGCCTCCCTGTTTGTTGATGTACCACATGACTGTGGTGTTGTCTGTCCTTATCATCAAATGGCCTTCTTTGAGGAATGGTCTGAATTTTAGGATTGCCAGTTTTACTGCCAGCATTTCTTTTGGTTTATGTGCAGGTGTACCTGGTCCTGAGTCCACTTTCCTTATGCATTTGTCCAGCATGTGTGCCCCCCATCCTAGGTCTGAGGCATCCGTGGTGATGGTTTGGTTTGCTCGGAAGTTGTGGAAGGGTAAGCCTGGGTTTGACTGGCATGCCCGTGCCCACCATAGGAACTCCTGTTTTAAGCAAGGGATTATTGGTATTTCTGTTTCTAAGCTGTGCCTGTGTTGAGACCATAAATTCTTTAGGTACCACTGTAACTTTCTCATATGCAGTCTGGCATGTGGGACTAAGATTATGCATGATGCCATGAAGCCCAAGGCCTGCAGAACTTTTCTTGCTGTTAGTTTGTTTCTGCTTTGCCAATTGTAAGAAGTAAAGAGGGAGTTCTTTCTGTTTTTCTGCAGTTAGGAATGCCATCTGTTTTACTGTGTCCAGTTACGCGCCCAGGAAAGTTCTTGTTTGGGATGGAATCAGCCTTGACTTTTGAAAATTGACTGTGTATCCCAGGGCTTGTAGCAAGTAAATGACCCTTTGTAAATCTGTTGTCAGCTTGCTTTTGTTGTCTGCTTGTAACAGGCAGTCGTCCAGGTAAGGATAAATTTGGATTCCCTGTACTCTGCAGTGAGCGATTACTGATGCCAGGCATTTTGTGAATACTCTGGGCAGTAGATAAGCCAAAGGGCAATGCTGAGAATTGAAAGTGCTCTGATCCTGCAAGAAATCTGAGGTATCTTCTGCAATTTGATTGAATGGGGACGTGCAGGTATGCCTCCTTGAGATCTAGAGTTACCAGCCAACACTCCTTGCCCAGCATGGGAAGAAGTTGCTGTAGGGTCAGCATTTTGAATTTTGGGACAATGATGTATGTGTTTAAGATGGACAGGTCGAGAATAGGTCTCCAGGTTTTTTCTTTTCTTGGTACTAGAAAGAGTCTGGAGTAGAATCCTTTGCCCTGTTCTGTTATTGGTACCCTTTCCACAGCTCTCATCTTTATTAGTTCTGCTGTCTGGTGCAGGGCTTCTATTTTTTGATTTGGGGGCAGGTTTGGCATTCCTCTTTTTACTGGTAAAGTGTGGAAGTGGAACCGGTAGCCTTGGTCTATGGTTTGCAAAATCCACTTGTCTTTTGTAATATAGTGCCAGTTTTTTGAGAATAAGGCTAACTTTCCGCCTAATGGTGCTGCTATTTGCTCCTTGGTAGGCGGATTCAGGGTCAAGTCACTGTGATTGTCCAGTTGCAGTGGCAGTGGTTGCTTCTGTGCCTCGGTTATTACCTTGCCACTGTCGTCCTCTGTAGGCACCTCCTCTTGATTGATTTCTGCCCCTAGAGCGTCTGTTCCTGCCCCTTTGGGACCTTGCGGAGTCAGGAAAGGACCAATTTTTGGCAGGCCAGTTCCTGCTGAACCTTGGGGGCTGAACCTGTAGGAAATCTTTAACTGTTTGTACAGATTTTGCCTTCTCTTCCATTTTCTTCATTACCTGCTGGGCAGGTTCCCCAAATAGACTGGCTTTATCTATAGGAGCATCCAATAGCTTAGCTTTAACATGATCCGGCAAGACCTGTTCTTTCAACCATGCATGTCTTCTTATCACTGTGCCAGTCATGGCTGATCTAAATGAAGCCTCCAGTGCATCATAGCCACATTTTAAAGAATGGTTACTGACCTGCTGGATGTTATTTAGCATTTCTAATACATATTTCTTATCTAAAGATTCATCAGAGGACAGCTTTTTAATTAACTGATCAAGCATAAACTCTTGGTATTGGATCATGTGAAACTGACAGTTTAAAGCTCTAGGAGGCAGGTGGAATGGAATCTTCAGCATCTGAGTCTTCATAATTGGAAAAAGGAGCCTCTGGCTGGTCTGTAATGTCTGAGTCATCCGCAGAGTCATCAGAGGACACAGGCTCGGGGGGCTCTGTTCTAGGTCTCTTTTCTGGGGGCTGAGAGGCCCTGTCTGGGTGAGATTGGGATCCCCTAATTAAGGATATTAAATCTTCTGCCAGAGTAAGCATTTGAGAACTGGAAGTGGGCCTGAGTGAGGATAGTTTAACAGGCACTGTTTTAGCTGTTTTAGCTGCTTTAGCCCTGGCAAAAGCCTTAATAGACATGGCTGCAGGAGGCCTAGCAGCACCACGTGCTGGGGTAGAGATATCCAAGGGGATGGTGTCTGATAGCTCAGTAGGAACCACAGTTGTAGGCAAAAGTTCGGAGGCTGATTCAGATAAGGTAGCAGGAGCCTCAGTAGTAGTCATGGATTCGGCTGAAGATTGACCAGCTTTCTCGGTTTCGAAACCGAGACACTCTTGCTTAACCGTGGTTTCGGCCGAAACCGCGGACCGCGAGTGTCGGGCTTTTTCTTTGCGTTTTTAACAATTTGGGTAGTCGGAGGAGCCGACGGCATAATGTACGCAAAATCTGAGCGAAAAACTGTTCAGCAAACTCCGACCGACGCCTCGGTTGAAGGAGGCACAGGCGAACAGGCTGCTACGTCGTGGTCTGGGCCTAAGCAAGGCAAACAGTAAGAGTGGAAATCTTTATGAGGTATTTGTTTCCCACAAGTTAAACAGTTATTGACTTTTTCTGACATCGGCTGAGGCAAGAAAGAGTCCAAAACGGGTACTTAGCTTTTAGAAGTCTTGAGTAGTATTCGGTAGTAGCAATCTCTGGATCTGACCGACCGGCACTTGCGAACAGCTTCTGCTTCGGGCGCCACGCGGCAAGAAAGACTGAAGAAAATGGCGTCGGCTGATGCCTTTATACCCGAAGACCAGCAGAGATGACGTCGGGTGAAGTGCGACATCAGCCGAAGCCAGACCCGGACTTTGGAATCCGGCCGACCGAAGGGCTGCCTGACGACAGGACAACCCATTTGTTATGACTGCAGATGCATCCATGAAGGACATCAAAATTCTGAACCAAAATCAGTCACATCCATGAAAATCACGAACAGCTGAAAAGTAAGCGAGGGGCATTAATATTAACAGATTTTTTAAACACAAATTTTCTTACAGATGGGAAAGAATAGAACTTCAGGTAGCAGAACCTTGCTACTTCATTAAGATCCATCTTTGTGAGTAGGTTCATAGGTAGGTACTAGGCTATTGGCCCTAGGGCCTATACAAGCCTAGCCAAAAATGTACCCTGGCTTTCGCCACCCAAGAAAATTATTTTCCTGTGCCCCTGTCAAGCAGAACCACAGAAGTGATCCCTGGGGTGAATTTCCTATTACCCAACCAATCATCAAGATTTTTCTTGAAGAGTGCTAATGAGGAGCTCTGTTTGACATAGATAGGTAGTCTGTTCCAGAGTATGGGAAGTCTCTGGGACAGGAATCTATCCCTCCAGCATGTTCTGTTTATTGTGGTGACAAGGTTTAGGTCCCTAGAGCGTGTAGCTCGGAGGGATTGGGATTTCTTTAAGTGGAGCATGTCCAACAGCTCTGGGTTTGACATAGCTTTGTATGTTAGGCAGAAATCACCTCTGAGTAGGCGATATGCGACAGAGTAAAGCTGGAGTTTTTTGAGACGGTCTGCGTAAGGCATCTGTTAGAGGCCAGTAATCCTCTTTGTGAGGTATTTTTGCGGCCTTTCCAGTTGCTGTAGATGTCTTGTGAGGTACATACCAAAAGGGGCATTGTACTCTATAATGGGTCTAATGAGTGATGTGTAGAGGGGAACAATGACCTCTTTTTTTCTGGATGAGAAACCTTTTGTGATGAGGTGTGCCATGTAGAAGGATTTCCTGACCACTTTGGCGATGTGATCATCAAAGGAGAGACTACTGTCCACCTGTGTCCCAAGGTCTCATCACACTTTTGGTGTTAAGTAGACTACCGCCTATGTGGTAGCTCATGGGTACAGAATTTTTACCAAAGGGGATGACAATGCACTTTTTGGCATTGAGCTTGAGACCATGTCTTTGACACCAGGCATCTGTCTCAGTGAGGCCCTTTTGTAGGATGTCCACATCATTAGGAGTTTCAATTATGGCTCCTAGTTTGCAGTCATCTGCGAATTTAGTTAGCCAAAGACCTTCTGTGTTAGCCTGTACTTCAGAGAAGTAGATATCAAACAGGAGAGGACCCAGGACTGAACCCTGTGGTCCTCCACTTGTCACTGGTCTGAAGTCTGATTTGGAGTCTGCTACTTTCACAGTGTGGGTTCTTTCAGTAAGCCAGTTGGCAACCCATCTTGTGACATAGGGATTTATACCTAGTTTAGTGAGTTTATCTATAATTCCAGAGTGGGGGGTGGTGTTGAACGCCTTGGCGAGATCTAGATAGGCTGTGTGAACCACCTTACCCTCATCTATGGCTTTGGTGACTACTTCAAAGAAGTCTATCAGGTTTAGGAGACATGATCTGCCTTTTACAAACCCAAACTGTGTGAGGTCCAGGGTTTGGAGATCTCCAATGTCTTTGTTTATGAGTTCCATGATGATACGTTCCATGGCCTTGCAGACGAGGCTCGTCAGGCTAATGGGGTGGTAGTTCCCGGGGTCTGTTGTGGCCCCCCCTTTGTGGAGTGGGATAACTGTCGCGGTGCACCATTCAATGGGCACAAAAGCCTGAGGTGAGGCTGTGATTGAACATGGTACTTAGGTGGGGTTCCAGTTCATTCTGTAGTTCATGTAGAAGGCAGCCTGTGATGTTGTCAGGTCCCATGGATGTTGCGTTCTTGGCTTTGGAGAGTGAAGTTTTTACCTGTGCAGCCGTGATTACAGGAACTTTGCATTTTTCCGGTATAAAGATGGGCCCTTTAGGGGGTGAGAGGGGGGTAAAGTTATCACTGAACCTATCTGCCAGGATGTTGGCAATATCAGTTGGTTCTGTATATTTAGTGTCATTGTGCTGTAACTCAAAGCAGATCTGAGTGTTGCCATTGAGATTTTTGACATAGCTATAGAATGCTTTGTGGTTGTCTTTAGAATCAGTGGCAATTTTGTTTTCATAACTAGCTTTGGAGGATTTTATGAGGGATCTCAGCTTCTTACTGAAGTTGACCAGGGAGTTCCTCCAATCGTGGGATTTTACTCTTTTTTGCAAAAGTTTCTTTCTTCTGTTGTAGAGTTTGTTTATGGCAGAAGACCACCAGATTGGCTTCCTTTTTTGGAGGATAGCATCTTGGCTTTGTTTGGGATAGCACGATCCATGCACTCATGTAAGTGCTTATAAAGTGCATTTGTGTAGGATTCAGCAGTCGTACATCTATTGTCCATCTGCATGGATGTCATGAAGTTTGCCACTTCTGTCTTAAGAAGCGTGAACTTGGCTTTGGAGAAATTTGTTATGGTTGTTTTCCTAATGGGGGGTGGGAGCGGGATGTGGATGTCTAGGATGATTAGCTTGTGGTCGGATCTGACCAACGAGAAGCTGACCTCTGGTGTGGAAAACTGGTCACTCATGTTGGTGATGACCTGGTCTAGGATATTGCTGCCTCTGATGGGTGTGTGGATAAGCTGATCCAAAGCGTTGAAATTGATGATTTCCAGAAAACGTTGAGCAAAAGAGTTGGTACATGAGTAGTTTTCCCAGTTAATGGTAGAGTAGCTGAAATCACCCATTATTAGAGTGTTGGGTTGTACCTTAATATTTTCCAGTGTATCAAGAAAAGAGGAGTAGAAATCCTGGAGCATGGTGGGGGGTCTGTAGCAAGCTACAATCTGGATTGCAGTTTTGCCCAGAGTTAGTTGAACTTGGATAATCTCGGATACATTATGCTGAGCAACTAGCTTGGAGGTGTGGATATCCTTAATTAATATGGACACGTTAGTGTTTTGGTCCGGGTTTGGTGGCCGAAAGGTGTGGTATGAATTGTAGCCTGGTAATGCAGGGGTGCTCTCTGGAGCTTTGAACCAGGTCTCTGTCACTGCACAGATGTCAGTGTTCTCCATTTTAAGGAGTGCCTCGAGTGAGTGCATTTTGAGGTTTAGACTTCTAGTACTGAGTAGCATTACCCTCAAATTTTGCTTGCTTGTACCTGTTACGTTGGTGAATTTGTCATTTGAACCTTGCCTAAAAAAGGCACTATAGGGGTGGCAAGAGCCTTTGCCAGTATCCGGAATCTCAAGGGCGACAGGTGCAGACCATCTCTGGCAAAGCAGCGTGATCTGTCGATCATGTCATCCCAGGCAGACAGATACTGGACTCCCTTAGAATGACACCAGAAGCTTAGCCAATTGTTAAAGTCAATCATTTTGTCCTTGTACTGTGGTGTCATTCTGGGTGATGGCAGGATGCTACTCAGGGCTAGGGTCAAACTGGCCTGGGCTACAAGATCAGAGAGCTCCTCCGTGTCTCTTTTCATGTAGTCCAGGGAGGTATGTCTCAGGTCATTCACACCAACATGGACAATGACAGAGTCATATTTGTACTTGTTGTGGAGTGACCTGAGTGCGTGCGTTATGTGGTGGATCCTGGCACCTGACAGGCAGCTGACAGTAACTTTTTCCTTGTTTAGCCTGGTGAGTGGAACATCAGTGTGCCTGACTATACAGTCACCTATGACTAGAGTGTTGGGTACATTATGCCTTATGGGCTGTAGTTGAGTGGCACACTGAGTATGTGGGCTATGTGCCATTTGGGTTGTGTTGGGGGGTAGAGGTTGCTTGCATTTCTGCTTTGAAGGTCTCTGTTGTTTGGGCAGATTAGTACTGAGAGCCTCCGTGAATGTAGGTGTGTGTTTTGTGGTTCTGTGTGTGTGTTTTGGTGGTGTAGGTTTTGAGGGACTATGTGATGAGTGTGGTGTGGTGCAAGTGTTTACCTTCTCCTCTTGACTGTCTAGGCCAGTCTTTGGTAAAGAGAGCTTTGCTTCCAGTTTGGCTATATAAGTGCATCTCTCACAGGTCGTAGTGTTGGGTGGTAGGAGGAGAGGGTTGTCTGTGTACATGAGGCAATTGCTGCATTGTCCAAAGATGCCCAGATTCATCAGGTAGACAGGAGAAAACACCGGGAGCTGACCTTTAGACATGCCTGAATAGGTGCTTATTTATTAAGTACTAAAAATTGTTTTCCTCTAGACAAGTGAGGAAAGTTGAGTGCTTTACTAATTTGTACCTTATTTAGTACTTACAATGAGTTCTGAACAAGTGCTGAGATCAAAGAAACAGATGAGTGCTAAAACTAAAAAGCTGGCTAGTTGCAAGGGAAATTTTGAAAAACAGACTTTATGGCGCCAGGAATAGTTTAACCCCAGTTAAGTGTGTGTGTGTGTGGGGGGGGGGGCTTAGGAGCTCACGAACAGTCCTGGACACAGCAAATCCATATCTGACCTGCCACAGGAAAGGGGGGAAGCAAGCTTAGATTTTTTTTCTTCCAGTAAAGTGGAAATGGAGAAAGCTGGAACAGAAGTTAATTCAACGTTAATAATCTGAGTGGGTTGGCCTTCACAAATGTTCTCTATTAGATTGAGTGAACTAATGACACTAGACTGGGAGGAGTGTCACAGATCAAATATACAGTATGGGCGGGCAACTGCAAAGCCACCAAGTATATAAGAGCACGGAAGTTTTAGGTCACCTCCGAGATGGACAAAAGAAGCCATACAATTGTGATGTAGCTGGAGTTAAGAAGAACCCAAACAGATTCACACAAATGGCTGCTGAGGAAATGAAAGGACTGAGGGAAAGAAGCCTAAGATGGTGATGTGGGAAAGAAGCCTAAGATGGTGATGTAGAAAAGGGACCGTCTGATCAGAAGAAAATTTTTCAGAATTAAAATGCAAAAAAAGCACAATTCTGGAACAGACCTTCCATAACATATTTCTGCTGGGTATGACACTGGTCATCCCGATGAGAGAAGAACAGAAAGTGGTCACAGGTGGAGGGGCAAGTATCCAACAAGTACTGGTATGGCATTCAGGGTGTATGGTAAACTGTTGCTGGGATTTAGTGTAAAAAAGTGTGATGAAATGAATGAACTGATACACTGTCAGCAGGAAATGGTGAAGGCCAACAGAATGATGGGGTGTATAACTTGAAAGATGAACTTCAAAGATGCTGCATTCACTGTCCCACTATACATGGCAGTGTTAAAAGTCTGCATTATACCTCTCAATCTCTTAGCCAAAGAAATCAGGACAAAGCCAAAAATACTGGTGGGGCAAAGACCCAAAAATAGGACATATGTTAAATATTGCTCTTATAAACTTAGAAAGTTGTTGGAATAAAAGGTGTTCTGTTAACATACATTTTCGGTAGGATATAGAGTCTGAAACTCAAATGTCTGTCATTATTTTATGACTTAAATTCTCAATGATTTGCCAGAAAACCACATAATTTATGAGAAACGGACCACAAATATGAGGCGAAATTCTGTGAAGATATAATGTAATTTCATCTCTTGCATACAGTGTCAGTATGCTTAAGAAAAGGTGGTTGTCAGAAAACATGACTAAGTAAAATACAAACAGGAAAAATGCAGTAGAAATGTAATAAATGAGGTTAAATCCTGCAAGAGTTCATAATTCTTTCACTGTTGTGAGTTATACTACAAGACTAAAGCCCCCAGGCCACGTAAAATATAAATAGAAGAAAGCAGTAGAAATTAAATAAATGAGGCTCAGATCCTGCAGCAATTCAAAATTATCCCACTACTGTGAGGGGTGCTACAAGGCTAAGGTCCAAGACCAAGTTAAAATGCAAACAGTTAACTTTTGGTTAAACATGGTAAAATGCAGAAAAGAACAATACACAATTGAGATTAACATTATGAATATTGCAGTGTGTACTAGTTGAAATGGGATTATATGAAAGAGAGACTAACTCAAGCTTTAAGAGTCTGATGTGAATGCCTTATCGGTTTGAGCTATTAGTGTCCCCTAGAAATAGCACTGGGAGAGCCTTGCAAACTCTAATTTACAGTAGGGGTGGGCAGCTAAAAAGGCACCAAGTTTAAAAGAACAAGAGTTGGACAGCAGGGTGACTGTTTCTCAGCTCCTTCCACTAATTAGATAGATCTACTCCTTAATCAATCAATGACTGCAAAAGGAATGTTTCCTAACTGACCCTAGCCAATAACTTTTAAGACTTCATAAAAAAAAATGCAGTAAAAAAAGTTTAACTCATTACAGCTGGGTGACAACTACAGGTGTTTCTGCAGTTACATCCTACTGATGCCTCTAGGCATCAGATACTGCTTGTTCATATTTGTTTTAATAATTCCAAAACCATGCTACATACAAAGTATTAAAATATTTCATTTTAAAGCTTACATAATGTCAAACACAGCGGTATTGATATTTAACCTCTGTTTAATGCAGGTCAATATACATTAATTCTTGTTAATATAACATTTTATATTACATGTTTTTAAAAATATCTTGGCAACCAAGAAGCACAGGCAGAACTGCTTATCCTCACTGAAAGATCTCAGATGGGTGAATAAAATACTGCTGAAAGTATATAAATAACCCGAGTAGCTGTTGAGTTATTTTAAGTTGTTTATAAAATATTACAAACATAGTAGTTAATGTGTTTACTGCAACTTATAAAATCCAGTGTAAGACACAGAACCTAGAACAGTACCACTACAAAAAGAGATTGTGCTGAAAAGTTTGCCAATTACCCTTCTTTAGTAACCCGTATGGTTCCAGAGATATGTACATATGTTTGAAATGTGAGGACAAAATTTGCTTCTATCAAAAAGCTTAGGCTCCGAACATGGTTAAAAGACTGATATTAATCCAAAAGCTCTTCCCTTCCTTAAATTGGGAAAATGTGGCAAGCTGAAATTACATCCCTTTTTAATACATAAAATCAGAGTATTTCAGAATCGCCTAGACACCTTAAACTTGAAAAAGGCCCTAATCTTGTTACAGCTTATTCATCTAAACCCAAATATTACACTAAGCAACAATATAATAGACTTGGGAAAATACTCACTTATTAAAAATTGTAGTTTATGGGATAGTCTAAAATATAAAGAGAAACCCCTTGATAAAATCAGACTAGCCCTCAATCTAAATAAAAGCTATAACATTATACTTAGACAAGTCAGAGAGCTTATATCTGCCTTGACAACAATCTCAGATGTTAATGAACCTGATAGTAATACCTGCTTAACATTAAAGACTCTATTTTGCAAAAAAAGGATGGCATCCAGTGTCTATAAGCTAATTACATCAATTAAACACCAATCATCTTTGTTATACTCTAAATACTGGGTTGAAATAAACAAGGATCTCACAGATGAAAAGAAGTTGAATGCCACTGAATTGATTTTCAACCTGACTGCATTCAAAAATCTAATTTATACACAACTAATGATAAATAATAATGCACATCATACACCAGTGAAAGTTAACAATTTTAATCCAAAAATCACTCCTCAATGCTCTTACTGCCCATTTCTTAAAGCACATTTACTACATATTTTATGGAACTGCAATCACATCTCCAAGCTCTGGTGTTCTCTGAAGGCAAGACTAGAAAAAAATGGGCTATGAAAAATCATCATTATCCTGGGAATTCGCCATTCTGAACATCACTAGCCATAAATTACCAAAGCAAAAAACACATACCTTAATTACCTTTTTTGGCTTAGTTAAATTATACATTATACAAAATTGGTTGGATCCTACTAAACTTTCTTGGACTGGATTCAAAAATATGGCTGCTAAATATGTATCCTCACATAAACCTGTAACAAAGAATATGAATAAGCGTTTCTATTACCAGCAATATTGAAACCTTCTCCTACAATATATATTAAACAATTGAAGTCAGATTACTTATGTTAGTTGAAGCAAAGTAACTTAATCTGAACGTTCATTTTGATCTGAAATGGTGTCACTATGCTGATGTTTTGTAGCACTTGTATATAGTGCATATAGTTTTATTTAAGACTCTTTCTCTTGATAGATATTGTGTGTTCTAAATGATCGTGTTATTACACAGCGTTTCAAATAACAGTGACATTTCTATTTTGTCAAATTAATGCATCATACAGTATGAAGGCAAAATAAAACATTCTGGGTGGGAAAAAAGCTCCACCCATTAGAAATTATAGTGCAAACTTCCAGAGCTCCACTTGGGGAGAGAGACAACAAACTGTAATATAATAATACCAAGATCAAAAAGTAATGGAAATATCCAAACCTTAAATGTAGAAAATCCAAAACATCAATGCTGTCAAACTGCAACTTTAAACTCAGAGCTCTTGTAGCTCTTGTAATCAACATCAAATTTCACACAGAACAATAGTAGTGCCCCTTTTTTCACATGGAGATTACTTGTTAAACTATTCTAAATGTAAAAATTCATCACTGCACAAAACACAATACACTACTTTAAAATTAGCTCTAGCAAACACTAGTTTTCTGTGGCACCTTAAGGATCTGTACCACTCTGGCAGGGAACAATAGGACACTGGCTAGTACAGAAAACATGTTCAATGGGAAAGGAGGACCTTGTGATATTTAAGGAGAAGTTATGTCTAATACATGATGCCATAACAGGGAGAACCAAACTTGTCTAAGCCATTATAAGGCTAATACAATGAATCTGACCTTGTAGATTTTGGCTTTTTGATGGACTCTGGTCTTGTGCAGTTTATTTTTTTTTGGAATAACTTTATTTAGTGGAAATGGGGTGGGGGGGGCATAAAGGTGATCTGGTTGCCAGGCTACAACTGCTGAATCAGAACACTCCAGAGTACTTGCCCCCTTGAGAGTACTAAAGTAGAAATAGTTGCATTTGCCGCTGGTCAGGTATACAAGTAAGTTACATCAAGGCGTTCCCAGAGGTGGAAGATGACATTAACAGCTGAGTGGCTGATGGACCCACTCATGAAACATCACTAAGCATCAATTGAGCTAGTTCATTACACAGCTGGTATGATGGGGGTATGCATTGCTTTCAGAAGTAGTGTGATGACATGACTTAATCCCACAGTGCCACACTGGAGTGAAGAGTAATAATACCCTTGGGAAGAAAGTCCTGTACTGCCTACAGTATTAAAAAGACTGCCCTTATCTCCAGGATGCTGATATGCTGAGTCGTCTGTTGTGATGATCAGGTCCCTTGGACCATCTGACCTTAACATTGCCCTACTCACCCCAGGAAGGAGGCATCAGTGATTATGGTTGCACTTGCAGAGAGAAGAATGAACCTTGAAAAAGACTGCTCTGGTGAAGCCACCACTGAAGATGCTGATACCAGACCTCTGATAATCAAAATGGGAGGCAAAAATGATCCAAGTTCCAACCCTGAGTTTTAAATAAAGTATGCTCATTCTGCATCACAGGGGATTAACAAAACTGTCACTGTCATTAGACACAGAACCTTGAGGCATACAGTGGCCATCAGCTTTGGGACTGAGAAGAGACAAAAAAACAGCAGACTGAATTTTGGCAATTACATCTGGAGGGACTCTGACTACAGAGGTCCTGATATCCAGGTGACATCTGATGGTTGTGACGGCTCAAGCTGGGTCTTTGTGTTCACTGAAATCCCTCAAGGACCTTAACAGCTGAAAAAGTTGCCCTTTGCTCAGATCAACAATTCACTTATTTTGGTTGCTAGAAGCCAATTATCCAGGTAAAGGAAAACTTGAGTATTCTTCAGCCTAAGATAAGCTACGATGACCACTGTCAACTCTACTCACTGGTTAAACTGGACTGACCTCTGGCTCTACTTTCATGGAGTACACACCTGGAAGTTTGCCTAACTTGTCGTCAAAAACATCAGCATACTCTGAGAAAATAGCATCAGTGAAGATGGAACTAGGACATATGCTTACATGATGGACTTCTTTAGTAAAAGAAAGCAGCTTCATTCTCAAACTGTCTCTGAGACCTAATAATGACTGCACAGGTCTTCTGACTACATAGAATTGTAAGCTGTAACTGTTCCCAGCCGAATAGCATGAAAGCACTACTGAGCCTTCGGTTTGAATCGCTTCACCTCCATAAGCAACAAGCTTAGCACAATTAGCCAAATTAAGTTGTTCGCCAGGTCTTATTCTAGCAAATGTTTTTGCTGACATAACATTACAATTTGAACCAGTGTCTACTTTGAGCTCAATGGGTTTACCATTGATCAGGACACTACAAAACACTTTGTTTTTTGCAATCAAATCTACTCCATTAACCTTTTCATCAACCACTGAGACACCATCTAAATAGAAAGTAGGATTGCAGCTTTCTACATGATCAACTTGCTTTTCTGAGTGACCTTTCTTAATTATTGAATGAGGCTTGCTTACTTTACAAAACTTTTGAAAGTGGTTCAGTTTTTTACACTTGTGGCATTGCTGACCAAATGCTAAGCACTTCTCTCTTTTAAACTCATGATTGGCACCACAATTAAGACAGTCATCAATAAGACTTGACTTGGGTTTTTCTGACTCACCCTTATACTGTACTGAGTATGTCCATTTTGTGAGCTAGTCTTGGAACTTGCTAGAAAGTTACGGGTCCTCCCTGGAAAACCTGCAGGGGCTGCAGCTGCCATGTGCTTAGGCCTGCTTCGGCTAGCCACTTGCTGCATGCTGTCTACGCTTGCTCTAGAAGTTGCTGAAACTATGCTCTTATCACTTGCAAGCATACTTGTGTGCCATTCTGTGAGCTCGTGGATTTGACAAATCTCTACAGCTTTGTTCAATGTTAAATCACTGTCACAAAGCAAAATCTTTTTCACTGCAGCATTATTACCACCACACACAAGCCTGTCCTTTATTAAATCATCTTTCAAATCACCAAATCTATATGTTTTAGCTTTATTTCCCAAGTCAGTGATACAAGCTGCAAAAATTTCTCCTGGCTTTTGATCTCTTATATAAAATAGGTCCCTCTCTAATGTAACATTTGTCTGGGGGTTGCACATTTCTTTAAATTTACATTTCAAGCACTCAGGGTCCTCTCCTGATTCAGCCAGTACAACAATATGGCAGTTTTCCTCCTCTACTGCATATACTGCTGGTGCATACACAATTGAACACACTCTTTCAATGTCTTCTGACACCACTAAGTTAAGCAAAATAAATTCCCTCGTATGTGCACATTTGTCAGAAAAAGCTTCTTGTATGAAAATATTGTATTCCTGCTCAAATACTCTCCAATTCTCTGCAATATTATGATCAAGCAGAAGTGGAATGGGTCTGTGAAATGCCTCTGCCATATCAACACATAGTTGTGAAGGTGCTTGAAATTATGTGCGAACATACGCACACATATACATGCCAGAACTTGTAATTATGCCCAATAGCACAACAAACTCTGAAATAACTGCACTTTGCCAAATAAGTCTCCATAGCACAAGAACACTTTAAAATCACTGCACTTTGCGAAACCACCCTTTATCAGTGTAAGAATACTTTGAAATGACTGCACTTTGTGAATGAA
Source organism: Protopterus annectens (assembly GCF_019279795.1). Classification (NCBI taxonomy): domain Eukaryota; kingdom Metazoa; phylum Chordata; order Ceratodontiformes; family Protopteridae; genus Protopterus; species Protopterus annectens. The sequence continues at coordinate 1,822,028,583 of NC_056725.1, forward strand.
CTGTATGCAGCGCAAGACGCTCAGACTAAGAAACACTTCAAAATGAATACACTTTGCAAATGAACTGTATACAGCAGAAGATCTTACTTTGCGAAATAACGCTCTACAGTGTAAGGAATACTTTAAAATGGAAGCACTCTGCAAATAAATGTGCACAGTACAAGAAAAACATTTTCAAAATGGATGCACTTTAACTGCACTTTGCAAAATAACTGAACTTTGCACACAGCAAACTCTTTGAAATAACTGCACCATAATAACGCACACACTGCAAACATTTTGCACACTCTGAGATACTTTGAACAACTCTAGCTATACTCTGAATGGCTCAATGTGAAATAGTAGCTTATGCCACAACAGTCATTTACTAAAAAACATGCAGTCGCCTTGATTTTCTAAGCTTATTTTGCCCTTTTATTGTACTCGTTATGCCCATTTAACCTCTTATCATGCTCATACTTTTCTTGTGCTTGTTTTACTTTAACATGCTTGTTATGCAAACTGGAGGCAATTCTGAATCCCATACCAAGTATTTCTGATAGTTTTATCAAATATCATGGTTTTGAACACTCTGCTTAATTAATAATATGTTTTGTGCCTTTCGTTTGATTAATAATGCATTTTGTGCCTTATGACTGCTCCGTATCATTTCCTTTGCAAAATAAATCATTTGTGCAAGTTTTGATTACCTGAAGTTCGTTTCTGGCCTTTTTTAATCATTTGAGCACTGTATCACCCAACCTGCTCAATATACCTTCACTGTCAAACTCTTCACCTGATGGCTTGAAGAAGTTGCACTCTTAATCGCGGTTTTGACACCATGTCGCTTGTTCAGTCAGTATAAAACAAATAAACAGTTGTGGGTTCGGTTCAAGCAGCTTTATTACACAGAAACACATCAGAATTGAGGCTTAGTAACAAACAAATAAACTTACAAAAAGACTGACTACTACATTCATACATGTTAACACACTGGCTGTTCTCTCAAAATGGCAATGATGCCTGCACATGCTCACTACTTAGATGCACGTGCCTACACTTGGAAATGCTTCTTAAAGTTACAACACACGCTCTGTTCTACAGCTACCATGCATTTGATAAACACTCTGATGAGACGAAATAGGAGGGCTCAGAACTGATATTGACCGGCCCTGATCCTGAAGCACAGGAATCTCCTGGATGACTTGGCAATGTTGATGATCAAACACATGCTCTGGAGAGCTAAACAGCATGTCCAGTCTCGCTCTTGCAAGCATAGAAGGATTGAATGCACCAAGATCTCTGGGATTATGTTTTCTTTGCATATTGATTTAGGGAGCTCAGCTCTAATATGAGCTTGGAGACCTTCATCTTCTTTGGAATTAAAAATTATCTTGAATGAACTCCAGGACCTCTCTGGTTCAGTAAACGTCCTGAATAGCACTTTTTGTTAAAAGGTTGCTGCCTCTTGTTTGGTAATGTGCCTTTAATAGGGTGGGACATATGGAAGTATGAATGCTAGCCTTGGTGTGGTTACAACAGGAATGCTGTAGCCTCTGGATACTATCTGCCTGAGCCAAATGTTCTGCATGATGACTTGCCAAACAGGAAGGTGCAGCCACATTCAACTCCAAACAAAGGAAGCTGGCAGACCCTGCAATCTCTCCACCAACGAGACTGACATCGAAGAAACCATACAGCTCTGGATACTGTGAACAATACCAGTGTCAAGGAAGGCTTCATAGCTGAGTTGCCGAACTCCAACTTGATCAACACTAGTAACAGCCCCAAGAACAGCAGGGTCAAAACTGGTGCCTACCCATCAGCACTGACAACCAGAGTCCTCGCAACCTTCTGCATACCAATAAAGAAATCAATGGCACAAATTCAAGAATCAGCAACAGAAAAATTTGCCATGAAGGACCCTGTGCTGAGATAAAGTCTGGAGAAGGAGTAAGAGAAGTAGAAGGGAAGAGATCTTCTCTTGCCAGCCTGAAGTTAAGGGGGGGGGGGGCGATATCCATCTCACCTTGTAACTTAACAAATGCATTCATCATCTTTTCCCCATCAACAAGAAGTGAGGGACTACAAAAAGACATGCAGGAACAAATGAACATGAAAAAGGAATGTCTCAATTCTAATTATTCAGACCATTCTTTTCCAGACTGAAAAGCAGTTATCTTTTTCCTGGAATCAGAGTCTGAAAACACACAACTCTGAGAAACCCAAATGGAATGATCATAGGATGCTATAGGAGTTGAGTTCTTAGAAAGAGAAACCTCCACATGGGCTAAATTCTGACTTTGAAGGAGAAGACCTAGAGAAGTTTGTATCCTTTCCTCCATACTTATGTTTTTGTTTCCACTTTCCTGGGCTTATATGTGCCTGAAGGCAATAACCCTTCCCACATCAATTTTTTTATATCTTGTACACTCCTAAACCAAAGTTTAACAGAATTCACAACCTGCATCAAGGTGTTCAACTCCAAGGCACACCACCCAGACAAGTGTATCCTGAAAGGAGTTGTGCACTCACATCTGCAGCACTTGCGAAAGCCTAAATTCTTATTCATGACTGCAAACACTGACATTAACTGATGAGAAAATTTTAACACCTATGCAAAAAGACATTTTAGATAATTAGAATTCAAGCCTCTCCAAAAACAGCAACCATCTAAGGAGCACGGTAGCGGTTAAGTCAAAGAATAAGCTAAGAGTTTTGACTAACAATCAAAGTCAAAATAAAAAGGAAAAATATCTGACCTGTATGTCAATGAAATTGGCTTAAATTACCTTTTCCACATTTTTCTCACTAAATACATTAGTGAGAGAGCAAGGAGTGCCACTTAATGCTGATTTAAATGCAATGCAAATGAGATGAAGTGCATTATGGGAGCTACAAGGATTTTTCAGACATTTTCAGAGGAGCAGGGTGAGATATAAAGGTGTCAAGCAACTGCTTCCTGTGGCTGACAAATTATATTATTGAAATGTTTAAATTGTATCATGTAAGACATTAATTACAGCACAATTTTTGGAGTGTGTTCTAATCAGATGCACAAGGTACGACAAACTCAGAGGCCAGTATGTACACACTTGCAAAAGCAGAATAACAGCCATCTAACCCTCTCGCAGTTCAGCCTCACTGCTGTACACATCCCCTTGCATACCTTCCTCCCATGCAACTTCTGAGGTGTGCGTGCCTATACATAGGTTTACCATCAAAATATCGAAGGCAAAACATGTTTTAAGCAAATGACCGAACTACAATGTCAAAAAAAAAATCTAGTCTAATTGTTGAACTTCAGAAATACAACGATCAACATTCGACATATCAGACTCTTGGTTTTGAAAGTCCTTATGTCCTTTTACATTTTAGCAGGGGAGCAAGCCCCTTTGCACCCTCCCATATGGGGGGGATGCATCCCCCACACCCCCTGCAAATTATATATACCAACTCCAAGATCGCACTACAGTGAGGAAAAGGCTAAATTCCCTGATCCCCACTGTACTGTGATCTCCATTCACAATGCTGAACTCATAACAATGAATCAAGCTTTACTTTCGTTATTATGATTTTGTATTATTCCAGTTCGGCATTGTGAAACTTTGAAAACTGCCTTTTGTCCACAAAATTTTCCAATAAGAGACTTCGAAATTTTGATGGCAAACCACATATATATGTGTGTATGTATAAATATATACACACACACATTTTAGAATGATAAAGCCATGGCTTTTCCCCAGCTCACATGTTGGAGGAACTGGTGAGATGAAAGACAAGGCAATGCTGCCCATCTTTCTCAGAGGGGTTTGTGGTGTGCATATTTGATGGGGGACTTCCCATACGTAGAATCCCTGGTGAAGGCATTAGACCCCACAAAATCGGGTTTTGTGGAATATGTGACACTCCTTCTCTGAGGCCCACAGCATGCTGAACTCAGGCATACTACTAGATAAATGATACAGGTGTTATCTCTGATGCTCAGCCCTCAACCCAAAAAAAGGAACAAATCACTGTTGGGTTTGTACCTCTTTAGGAAAGACACCAGACAACTGTGAGGGAAATGGGGGGCGGGGGGAGCTTGATGGCCACTGACAGCAGGAGCCAAAAACTGCACAAAAGAATTCCTGTCCCACACACTTACAAGTCAAGAGTACAGCCCCTGAAAAATACTAAGGTGAATTCTCCCCCTTCCACATCTCCCCTTTGCTGTAACTTCCCTGGCATATCAGTAGGTAATTGTAAAAACCTCACCCATCAAGTGCTACTGAGCTACATCAGAATTCTGTTGTTTCAACGAACAACCCTGCTATCCACAGACTTCACTAGCGCATGCACGCTCACACACACACACACACACACACACACACACACACACACACACACACACAGCTATGGACAATTCAGAGATTTCAATCCACCTGTGACGAAAGGAGGTACTGCCAGCACAGCTAGCTGGAATTGTGTAAATAATTATATGTCATTTGTGAATATCAAACTAATTTATACAAGCTGCTAGTGTTACAAATATATTAAAACTCTATGTCATGTGTATATCAAACGTTGTACTGATGTGTGTATTGAAAAGGTATTTGTAAAGTGTTGTGTTTCAAATGTAACCACAGTGTGCCTACTGCAGAAAACAGAAATGTACGTGCACTACTTTAACTGTTTAAATGTATCTGTTTTAACAGAAGTAACTGGAGGGTTAACCTCTGTCCAGTAAACTTTAGAAAAATATCTGAAATTAAATTACTTTACAGGCTAGGCCATAAAGATGCTATTTCACAGGTTTCAATTCAGCCAGTGACATAAAGTCTGTACTAGGAGGTTTTCTGTATTGTCTTTAGGGTGAACTAATTACTACTCTAAAAGCATGAAGGAATGCAATTGTTGTGTTACTTCCAGCACCTGCCAGAGATGTGAGCAATAGCTCTTGTACATGCATTTTTACAGGAAGGTGCTAAGTCCTGCCAGTTTATGTCATTCTGCAATCTACCCTAGCAGTAATGTCATTCTGCAAGCTACCCTAGCAGTAATATTTTAGATACTACTTTAATCTCTTAGTGAGGCAGGGCATTCTGTATTCAGTCTTGTGCCTGGAAACAAGAACTGTTCACCACATCATCTGCCTTGCTCTATTAGTAAGTTTTTAGGGTACAGTAATTCTCTTAGATACAGTCAGGAATATAGTGAAGCTTAGTTTAGATGTGATTTTTCTTTATTTATCTGAGCCTGTCCTGCAATGTTGTTTTAAATATTTAATGTGATTTTGAAGTCTGATGGCACTGTGAATATATAATTAATATTTTCTTGTTCTTTTATTATTTATTATTAAATATATTTAAACCTTTCATTGTAGCTGATCCTTGTAGAGATATTTAAGCTTTGAGAGTACTTGCATATCTATTTGGTGACACTGTGTGGGCCACTCCTAATATCCTTAGTCTTGGTCAAACTACCATTTGTATTAATATTAATATTAAACAATAAGATTGGACACCCTTTGTTAAGGGCCTAAAAGCAGCTGTCGAGGAGTGACTGGTGGCAGTGGAAACTACCTTACAGTCTGGGAAGAAGGTGGCACAGCCTTTCACAGGTGTGTGTGTGTGTGTGTGTGTGTGTGTGTGTGTGTAAATCAAACCTCAAAGTGTGTGTGTGTCACCTAGTTGGCCAGGGACATGAAACACTGGTTGGGTAGAGAGGGTGCTAGAGGTCTTGGCTTGGTCACTCAGCTGAGATCTCAACTCTATAGCTGTGCTGGTAGGGAGTCTAACTGGGGATCTGGAGGAAGAGGGAGAAACCAGCCCTGGACTGACTGTGGTATCTGTGTGTTCTTAAGGGAAACTGCACTTGATGCAGAGAGCTGCATATGGAAATACTGTGTGTGTACTGGTTATCCTCTCAGTGAATGTCCCCCACAGGTGTCAGTGGTGAGGACTGAGGCTTCTTGATTACTGGCCCAGAGGTGGGATATCCATGTCACAACACCTACTGCATGTCTTTAGGATGTGGGAGGAAACCATGTAGTACCAAGAAAACACCCAGAAAAACATATGCAGTATGTGCAGACTCTGTACAGAAGACACCCCAGACAAGAACTGGATCCAATGTAAAACCAACTTGTCAAAATAATGGGCACAACAGTATGCAATAGAGATCTCCCTCTTTTTGTCACATTCCTGTCACAACAATATAATGCAGACCCTCTATCCTCCCCTTCTCTTTGATGCACATTAGCAGCAATGCAGAGCCATACCCCATCCATCCATCCTCCTCCTGTTGTCATGTCTTCAGTACGACTGCTGTAAGGACAGACCCACCTACCTTCTCTCTGCAGTTAAGTCAATTGACATAGTGTTCAAGATTCAATGTCTCAAAGAAGAAGATCACAAACTATTAGGTCAAAATGTATACAGTCACACTCCAGCCTTTAACTGCAACAAACTCCCCCTGGCTTTTCGCACAATACCCCCACTGGAATTCAAAAAAGCACTCAAAGAACACCTCCAAAACTTCTGGACTTGCCATTGTAAAAACCCATCTTGAATATCGCTAGCTTACTGAACGGTTAACACAAATGTTGATGTTTCCTAACCCATCACAAGCCCTCTTACCTCTACTTCTAAATATTACTCTTATCTTCTTACCTCTTCTTACACTTTTTTTTCCTCTTCCTACTGAACGCCTACTCGTCTCACTTAACTCCCCCTCACTCAACCTCTATGACCACCACTCTCCTCCTGGGTTCCTTTTACTACAAATTATTCTAAAAAAATGATATACTTTGTATACAACGTATTTTGAAAATGTAATGAAAATGCTGTATGAAACTATGCAGCCCCCCTTTGACAAATGTTCCTTGTACTCGTATATATAATGTATGTTGGAAAATGTAATGAAAACTCTGCATGAAACTATGTATTTTCCCTTTGTAAAATGTACTTTGCACTCGTGGAGTTTTTCTCCCCACGCCTTCAATGAGAAAGGGCTCTGGTTCAGTCGGACTTTCCTGGTCAACAAATGTCAAATAAAAAATAAAATAATTTGTTGTTATTTATGGAGCTTTTCTCTTCAGGGCTTCGATGTTCTTAAATGGAAATAAACAAACAAGTACTGGAAAGGGGGCAATCGTTCTAGAGATAACAACTCTAATAGCATTGTGCGTTACTAAGGTAAGTCACGGCAAGGATGACTATAAAATCTGCACAATGTTTTGTGAGAGAGGCCACCACTTATTAAAGTTGTACTTCCTTCCAGAAATAATCCAGAACAAGAGAAGAACAAGTAAGACAAAACAGATATCCTTTCTAATTAAGATGGTACAGAAAATAAGGCAGACAGCAAAAATGAAAAGCAAAAAAAATGAAAATGAATGAAAGTCGACAGGCAATTGGTGAAGTAAAATAAACAAAGAAAAAAAATCTCAAAACTTTCAGTTATTCTGCATAAACAATTTTAGTGAGGCAAGGAGAACAAAAGTGACAATGAGAAATGGCATAATGGTAAAGCAATTCCTTGAAAAATATAATGATGTAAACATTTCTAATAGATTAAATAAATAAAAGCACAAGTCAGACAGATAAGGGGAACAAGATGTCAGAAGGAGGAGAAGAGCAAGGGGAAAAATACTTACGAAGAATAAACCACTCAAAGACAAGAAAACAAGCTTGTGCCATTACTGAATGTTGTCTGCACTGATTATGGACTGCAGTGATACACTGGCAGAGAGAACTGCAGATATCATGCACTCTACAAACACATGGTAAAAAATGAATTCCATTCTGAGAGGCAACAGTTTGACCAGCCAATGGGAGTATGCCTTTCAATGTATGCTCAGTTCCCATTCCTATCATACTTAGTGCAGAGGATAACACAGTTTTACTTTAGTCTTGTCTAGAGCACTCTGAACTGAATCCAATTAATTTGCACTGTATTTGCGCACTGTTATAAAAGTCAAAACAGAATACACATGCAAAAACTAGAAACACAAATGAGACTGCAGACATAGGTCAACTTCCCTCTTTACAGTGATTCTAGCACACTAACAACTGCAGCAGCAGCATGAAAATGGCACTTCAACAGCAGCAGAAGGGAATGTTTCTGTTTGTTTTCCTGGATGTTATTTCCTTAAAACTGTGGCTCCAGTACAAAAGTGACAGGAATAAAAAACACCCAGCATGTATCAAAATTGTTTTAAGCAATCTGCAGTCTTAACATATAATTATTTTAGTATGGTAGTAAAACATAAATACATGTTCAAATGCATGTCCATACTTAATGACACAGCTAAAACATTAAATCTGTTATAATCTGAGTACCATCCTTGAGAGCAGTACTGAAGTCCTAAGAAATTAGGCATCATCTTACTTCATTACGTACGTTTTCTGGATTAAAGAATGTGGAAGTAGTGCCTCGATTGCTACAATGACAAGCAACTAGCCCTGAGATTTAGAAAGGATTACAATGAGCAGGATGCCTTAATACCAGCGGATTCAACCTACCTTAAGAAATAGAGCAAAATCCCAAAATGTGAACAGTGAATGAGCAAAAATCAGGGCTAACATGTTAAGTCAGAGATGGCCATTTCTCCCTTTTCACAAACATACCAACTCCAAGCTTGCCATACAAGTTCCAGGGGTGGGAGGGGCTTGTACCCATTTTTTTAATTTCTCCTAATCTTTTCGGCTTCTAACACCATGATGGGAATGGACCCCATTCCTAAGTCAAAGTACTATTAAAGTTCATGAAATTAGTATTGTTTCACTCTGATGTCAGCCAAAAGTTCTCTTTTCGCAGCACCTGCAATGTGCCCAGTAATGACTCCTTCTGTAATTTGTATGGAGTTATATGTAATGGCAGCATATCTAAATAAGATTTTAGAGACTTTTTTTATAAGACCCACTGCTCGTACTACTACTGGAACTATTTGGGTATCTTTCTTCCACATTGCTCTCGTTTCTGCTTGCAAACCCTGATATTTTATAACTTTGTGTCTCACTGGGCGCAGGACACTGTAGTCACTGGTTGTGGTGATTTCAATAATCAGTGCTGCTTTTGTCCTCTTCTTGGATTACTATATCCGGTTTTCTAGCATCTATCTTTTGAACTGTTGGTAATGGATGATTCCCATGTGATGTAGACTTCATCATTTTTATGATGCTTTGTAGCTCACATTTCCTGTATTCTTCAGCCACTTCAAAACCATAATGCTTGCACAATCCCCAGTGCAGCAGTCTTGCCACATTATTAAGCCTTTCAGTATACAGTCCTTCTGCCATTAGTATATCACAACCAGCAACTAGGTGTGCGACTGTTTCCAGTTTGGTTTTGCAAAACCTACATTTGTCTGTTTCTCCCACATGTTCAATGGACTTTGTAAACCAACGTGTACATAGCCCACTATCTTGTGAAGCCAACATTAACCTTTCATCTCTTGGTTTGAATTCACCTCTCTTTAACCACTCCTGCATTTGTTCCTGATCAACATGTGGTTCTTACAGAAGTTTATGCATTTTCCACATTTCTTGCCTTTTCATCTGATCCTTCAATTTATATTCTCTCTCTTGTTTTTTGGCAAATTCAGTTGCTGCCTGATTTTTATCTACTTCTGGTTTGATTTCCATTCCTGCTTGAAGCCGATATGCTTCTGCTAAGTCAAGCAGAGAAGTCATCTTACATTTATTCTCCTCATGTTTCAAAACTTTCACTATGTTTGGGTCTTGAGAGGTCAGCAGGTATGTGTGGAGTCCCACGATTGCAGATCTATAAATGTAATCAATTTCAAGGAGGCCCCATCCCTCATACCTTCAGAATGGGGAATATATAATCTTGGTGTGCATTGATTTTTATAAATCATTTGGTGAGCATGAAGCATCCTTATTGTCTTAACATCTAATCTATCCAACACGTTTTGGGGCTAATCAATCACTCCAAAACTGTAAGTTAGGACAGGAACAGCAAGTTGGTTTATAGCTTGAATTTTGTTCCTAGATGTGAATGTTGTTTTCAGGATTAATTTAAGTCTTCTAAAATATTCCTTACTAAGTTTTACTCACATTTGTTTTATTGCTGATCCTTCATCAATTTCCCAAGTATTTATACACTCCTTCTTGCTCAAGTTCTTTTATATCACATTCTTGTCCCAAACTGATGTTTTCCTGGTGCTGCAGTTTTCCTGCTTTAAAGGTTGCTTTTGCACATTTATCAAGGCCAAATGCCATTCTAATATCATCTGAAAATTTTTGACAACCTGCAGCTGTGCTTTCAGTTCCTTATCTGATGAGCTATACAGTTTTAAATCATCGACAAAGAGAAGATGAGAAGTCTTTAGACTTTGTTGTTTTCTAGGAGCCAAATTATAGCCATGGCCTAAGCTGTTAAGTAAACAGTTTAATGGGTTTAAAGGCAAGGCAGAACAGCAACGGTGACTAAGAGTCACCCTGGAATATCCCCTTTTGAATTTTTATCCCTGGGATAATAATTTGTCCTTTACCATGGCTTAATTGCAAAGTGGTCTGCCATTGTCTCACGGTCACTGTAATGTAGTTAATCAGTGTAGGGTGCATCTTATACATTTTTAAGCTCATTTTTATCCATGAATGTAGGATACTATCAAATGCTTTTTGTAGTCAATCCATGCCATACTTAGATTCTTTCCCTTTTAACAGTTTTCCACTATGACTTTATTTAACAACAAATGATCCTTTGCTCCATATGACTTTCTTTTATTGCCCTTTTGTTCTCCTGCCATAATTGAGTTTTCTTCTAAATGACTATACCGGCATGAATAACCATGTATAGTTTATACGTCGTCAGAAGGCAAGTTATTTGTCTACAATTTTTGGGGTAGCTTGCAGGTTCACTCTTAAGTAGGAGCATTGTTTTACCTGTTGTTAGCCAGATTTGTGTCTGTTCTGGGTGCACATATAAATAGTTCTTACTCATGGCTAGGTCTTCATGCAAAGATGTTAATAGTTTTAACCAAAAGTTAGGTACTGTATATGGGTCTGGGGTTTTCCAGTTAGAGGCTTTTCTTAACTTGGTTTCAATCTCTCTGGCTGTTATTTCATCCCATTTCATATCCTGTACCTTTAAATTTCTTAATCTTTCTTTTACTTCTTTTATCCATTTCCCAACTTTGTTTTGTTCCACAGGATATTCATGGATACTTCTCCAAAATGCATCCATTTCTTCTTTTTTGGCAATCTTTCAATTCCACATTTTGTCCCCACATTGAGAACAGCAGGGTGTCTTGAAAAAAGCAATATTTGATCTGCTCTCTTCTCATATACTACCAGTCTTTTTTGTCATTTTGGGATTTGGCATTGCAAGTCCTGATATTTCTACAGGAATGTGGTAAATGTATTTTATTTATTTATTTACATTTGTTGACTGGGAATGTCCGACTGGATGCAAGTCCATTTTCAGCGGGGGCCCGGGGAGAAAAGCTCCACAAATTAAAATATTACAGACATAGTTACAGATGAAACATCCTAGCAATTAAAATATTATAAACATAGTTACAGATGAAGAACATAGTACATTTAGTAGATAACTAGCATCTGTTCCATCCACGAAGTCATAGAAGATATTAATTGTTACAATAAGAAGTTACTGCCATATAATAAGTAGATAGGCATGGAAGTATCAGAGCTTGCTGTAATCAAAGGTAGTTTGTGGAGTGGAAGAGAGGTAGATGGTAGATTGAGTGGGAGAAGTTAGAGGGGAGAGTTACAAGGGCATAGCCAGCATGTTTTTAGGTGCACTTTAAGTAAAGCTCTGAAGTGGGTGCATGATGGTACAGAGGTTATTGTGGGGGGGGGGTCCATAATTTGGCTATAGCGCTGGAGAATAGTGCTTCTCCCGCAGTGTTACTGGCTCTAGTAACCTGTAATTGATTTTTGTTGCTGGATAGTGATCTGGTGGTGAGATAGGGTTGGAGTAGATACTGGAGGGATGGGACCTTTAGAGGACGGTTTACCAGTTTGTGGGCGAGTGTGAGTTGATACCATTGAAGGAGGTGAGGGAGTTCTAACCAGCCTAGTTCAGTAAGTGAGAGACAGTGGTGACTGTGGTAGGATGCCCCGGTGGCGAATTTGGCGATTTTGTTGTAGCAGGTCTCGAGTTTATTTAGATCGCATTGCCTTGGGTTGGTATATATTGGAGAGGCATAAAGTAGGGTGGAGATAAGGTGCGCATTTGCAACTAAAATCCTAGCTGCTTTGGTGAGGAGTTGCTTATTTCTGTATAAGGCTCCTAGTTTTTTGTGGACTTTTTTTATGGTCATGGATATGTGAATGTCAAATTTGAGATTGTTGTCCATTTCAACACCTAGCAATTTGGTGTGATCTGTTGGGTGGATGGTGTTGTCTTTTGCTGTGATGTTAAAGTGAGAGTTGTTTTGAGTATGTTTGGTGGGTTTGACGATGAGGAGTTTAGTTTTGTTTGGGTTGAGTATTAACTGGGCATCGGATAGCCAAGTTTCAACAGAGGAAAAGGCATCCTGTATGACCTTTTGCAGTTCAGGTAGGGACTGGGCTGAGCTGATGATGGTTGAGTCATCTGCATATTGTATGAGTGTGCCATGTTTGGTGGCAGAGGCTAGATTATTGGTGAAAATAGAGAAGAGTAGGGGTCCAAGGATGGAAACTTGGGGAACACCAATAGAGACAGGTAGTTGGGGAGATATGTCATTTTGCCATACAACAGACTGCTGGCGGTTAGACAGGTAACGCTGAAACCAATTGATGACTGATTGAGAGAAGGATAGGTTATTGAGTACAGAGATGAGTTGTTTGTGTGGGACCATGTCAAATGCTTTTGATAGATCTAGGAAAGTAGCAGAGGAGAGATGGCCATTGTTTTTATGGTGAAGGACAGTGTTAGTTTAAGGGTAAGGCAGTGGTGGTGCTATGGTTTGGTCAGAAACCATGTTGAGTATTATAGGTTCATAGGTTCATACTAGGCTATCTGCCCTGAGGCATTTATAAGCCTAGCCCGAGTGAGTTTGGCTTTCACCACCCTTCGATTTGGGTTTACTGAACCCTTACTAAGGTTAGTTTACCGTGCCTCTGTCTAGTAGTGACACTGAAGTAATCCCCGGGGTAAACCTACGATCCCCCATCCACTCATCAAGATTCTTCTTGAAGAGAGTCAGTGAGGGGCACTGTCTAACATAAACTGGGATTCTATTCCAGAGCAAGGGAAGCCTCTGGGTTATGAATCTGTCCCTCCAACATGTTCTGTTTATTTCTGTGCAGAGGTTCAGATCTCTCGAGCGCATAGCTCTAAGGGATTTGGATTTTCTGAAGTGGAGCAAGTTCATTAAATCTGGGTTGGACATGGCTTTATATGTCAAGCATAGGTCGCCTCTAAGTAGGCGGTACACAACTGAGTAGAGTTGGAGTTCTGTTAACTGAGCTGCGTATGGCATCTGTTTGAGTCCTTTGACTCTTTTTGTGAGGTACTTTTGGGGTCTTTCTAGTTGCTGTAGGTGTTGGTTAAGATACATCCCAAAAGGGGCATTGTATTCTATTATGGGCCTAATTAGGGCTGCATAAAGGGGCACTATGACCTCCTTCAATCTAGATGTGAATCCTTTCATGTGGGCTATGCAGAAAGTTTTTCTAACCACTTTGGCAATGTGGTTGTCAAAGGAGAGATTTCTATCAACTTGGGTCCCCAGATCCCTAATTACTTCCTCCGTGCTTAGTGGGTTTCCACCTATGTGATAATTTGTGGGTACTTTGTTTTTGCCAAAGGGTATGACTAGACACTTTTTGGCATTAAGCTTTAGACTGTGGCTCTGGCACCAGTTGTTCGTCTCTGTGAGACCTTTTTGAAGGATGCTCGTGTCAGCTGAAGAGTCAATTATGGCTCCCAGTTTGCAGTCATCTTCGAACTTGGTCAGCCACAGTCCTCCCGTGCTGGCCTGCACCTCAGAGAAGTATATACCGAACAAGAGAGGTCCCAGGACTGAGCCCTGTGGTACACCACTTGTGACCGGTTTTGAGTCAGACATGGCTCCAGCAATTCTGACTCTGTGGGTTCTGTCTTTGAGCCAGTTTGCAAACCATCTTGTGACATAGGGGTTTATATTTAGGCTAGATAGCTTATCTATGATGCCCGAGTGGGGTATTGTGTCAAATGCCTTCGCGAGGTCCAGGTAGGCTGTGTGGACTACTTTCCCTTCATCTATGGCCTTGGTGACTATTTCAAAGAAGTCGACCAGGTTCAAGAGGCAGGATCTGCCCTTGACAAAGCCGAATTGGGTAGGATCTAGTGTCTGTAGGTCCCCAATGTCATTGTTTATGAGTTCCATGATGATCCTTTCCATAGCTTTGCAGACTAGGCTAGTCAGGCTTATGGGGCGCTAGTTTCCAGGGTCCGTCGAGGCACCACCTTTGTGGAGAGGGACCACTGTTGCTGTACACCATTCATTTGGTACATATCCTGTAGTAAGGCTGAGATTGTACAACATTTTTACATGAGGGTTTAGTTCTTCTTGGAGTTCATGTAGTATGCAACCCGGGACACCGTCTGGTCCCATTGAAGTGGTGTTTTTTGCTTTGGAGAGGGCGGCTTTCACCTGAGCATCTGAGATGCTAGGGGGGCTACACTCTGCCAGGATAGATATTTGCTCTTTTGGGGGGGAGAAGTTTACACTAAACCTGTCTGCCAGGATGTTGGCAATGTCTATGGGTTCTGTGAATTTTTTGTCATTTAGAATTAACTCTGAGCATATCTGGGAGTTGCACCCCAGGTTCCTAACATAGCTGAAAAATGCCTTGTGATTGTCCTTAGTGTCCTTTGCAATTTTTTTCTCAAAGCTTGCCTTGGAGGATTTTATGAGGGATCGTAATTTTTTGCTAGTACTGATCAGAAATGCCTTCCCTTTTAGGGATTTTGCTCTATCATGTAGTAGCTTCTTTCTTCTGTTGTACAGTTTGTTTATGGCTGGGGTCCACCAGACTGGACGCCTGCCTTTGGATGATTGGGTCTTGGTTTTGTTAGGGATAGCATGATCCATTCATTCCTGGAGGTGTCCATAGAATGCGTTTATATAGGATTCAGCTGTTTGGGCCGTAGTTTCCCTTGTCCCGGGGGCCTTGAAGGATTCCACCTCTGTTTTGAGAAGTGTGAAGTTCGCTTTTGAGAAATTTTTCACTGTGGTTTTCTGGGCTGGGGGTGAGGAGGGGTTTTGGATATCTAGTGAGATTAATTTATGGTCTGATCTTACCAATGAGGGGTTTACTTTTGGTATGGAGCACAGAGTCCCCATGCTGGTAATGATCAGGTTGAGTATGTTATCCCCTCTTGTGGGGGTGGTGACTAATTGTTCCATGGCGTTTGAGTTAATAAATTCCAAGAACCTTTGGGCTAGGGTGTTGGGGCTTGAGTAATGCTCCCAGTCTATGTTTGGGTAGTTGAAATCACCCAATATGATGGTGTTTGGAGAGATCTTCATGTTCTCCAATGTTTTCAGGAAAGCCGAGTGGGATTCCTGATTTTGAGAGGGTGGTCTGTAGCATGCTATAAACTGAAAAGCAGTTTTGCCCACTGTTAGTTGCACATGGATGGTCTCCGATGCTTCGTGCAGCGCCACTAACCTGGAGGTGTGGGTATCCTTGATAAAAATGGATACTCCCCCTCCTTTTGTGGTTCGGTCTGAGTTTTGGGGCCGAAATGTATGGTATGATGTATAACCTGGTAGTGCTAGGGTGCTCTCTGGAGCCTTGAACCAGGTTTCTGTCACTGCACATATGTCGATGTTCTCCATACTGAGGAGAGCTTCGAGTGCATGCATCTTGAGGTTAAGATTTCTGGCGTTTAGCAGCATTACCCTTAGTTTTTTGTTCATTGTGTTGTTTATGGCGGTGGATTTGTCTTTTGAGCCTTGCCTAAAAAAGGCACTATGGGGGTGGCAAGAGCCTTTGCCAATATTCGAAAGCCCAGGGGTGACAGGTGCAAGCCGTCCCTAGTGAAGCAGCATGGCTTGTCGAGCATGTCATCCCAGGCTGACAGACACTGGATCCCCTTTGAATGACACCAAAATTTTAGCCAATTGTTAAAATCGATCATTTTGTCTTTGTACTGCGGCATCATTCTAGGTGAGAGTAATATGCTACTAAAGGACAGGGTCATACTGGCCTGGGCTACATGATCAGAGAGCTCCTCTATGTCTCTTTTCATGTAGTCGAGGGAGGTACGTCTCAGGTCATTCACACCAGCATGTACTATGACTGAGTCATATTTGTACTTACTTTGGAGTGACCTGAGTGCTTGCGTTATGTGGTGGAGTGAATGCATCTCTCTAATATTTTGGAGAGTGGAGACAGAATCGCTATGAGGCGGTAGTTGGTTAGTTCTGTGGAGGGGCCGCCTTTGTGAAGGAAAATTGTGTGTGATATTTTCCATAGTGTAGGGACGTAGCATTCTGACAGAGATCGGTCAATCAAGATTGATACTGGGTAGGCTAGGGCATCAGCTGCAATTTCTAGGAATTCACTTGGGAATGTAAAATGCAAATATTGCAAATTTGTTAATGATGGTACTTATGTTAGTAATGAGGGGTACAACAAGGTAATAGAATACCTACACTCATGTAATTGTGACTCTCTTTTGATTGTTTATGTGGACACTTGCGTTTCCTGCTCAACCTTCTATGTAGATAAGGCCAATAGAAGGCTTAAAGATTTAATTTATGCACATGTACAGGACATTAAGATTACAAAAACCACTAATGCTTTGTTTAGGCACTCTGAACAGGTAAGAATTTCAAGAGATTAACTTTTTTTGTGATTAACAGAGTTGTAAGAAGTGAGAAAGGGGGAGCACAGACAATGCATTAGAGCAGAAAAAATTGCTCTGGCAATTTCGTTTAAAAACCTGTCATGAGCCTGGCATCAATGACAGTGTTTCTGTTTCTAGTATATTAAAACAAAAAGCTATGACCATTTCATTTTGTTAGATGTGGCCACATAATTACTAAATTTGATTTCTAATGATTATTAATTTCTAAGTTTTGATTACATTCATTGTTTGAACTACATATATTTTTAATTTATTTATATTTGTGAACTGAAAATATGATTTTTTTTCTTTCTTGAAGGTGCGTACATTCTTTGGTGGTTGTGTCTTTAAGGAAACCAGGAAGCAATGCACTTTAAATGGAACCCGGCTTGTGACTGGTTAAGTAAGAAATACTTAGGAAGAGGATGTGTTTTTTAACTCTGATGAAGTCCCAATGTTTTTGGGGACGAAAGCACTTAGTTTATTAAAGTTTTTACTACTGGAATCCTGCTTACCGCAGCTTCACTTCTTTTCTTTGACTGATGTTGCGTTTTTAATTATTTTCTACAGGAAGTCCTACAGCTAAGCTTTTCCAGAAAACAGGAGCATCAGTGCAGACAGTGGTCCCACTGGCCATGCTGAAGTGTAATGAGGCAATGTGGAGAACAGGTAATGCTAAATAGCCAAGTGCTCTTCCCCTAACACCCCTGTGGCTTCTGATTTATGCTGCCAATCAATTCAGAGAATCACTTGGCTTTATAAATTACCACAGGTGCAAGAAAGATTTAATATGACTAAAAGACATCAGTTACCCACTGATATCAACTGAAGCAGGCTTTCGCCACCCAAGAAAATTATTTTCCTGTGCCCCTGTTGAGCAGAGCCACAGAAGTGATCCCCGGGACGAATTTCCTATCTCCCATCTAATCATCAAGATATTTCTTCAAGAGTGCTAATGAGGAGTTTTGTTTGACATAGATAGGTAGTTTGTTTCAGAGTATGGGGAGTCTCTGTGACAAGAATCTATCCCTCCAGCATGTTCTGTTTATTGTGGTGACAATGTTTAGGTCCCTAGAGCGTGTAGCTCGGAGGGATTGGGATTTCTTTAAGTGGAGCATGTCCAACAGCTCTGGGTTTGACTTAGCTTTGTATGTTAGGCAGAGATCGCCTCTGAGTAGGCAATATGCGACGGAGTAAAGCTGGAGTCCTTTGAGAGGGTCTGCGTAGGGCATCTGTTTGAGGCCAGTAATCCTCTTTGTGAGGTATTTCTGCAGCCTTTCCAGTTGTTGTAGATGTCTTGTGAGGTACATACCAAAAGGGGTGCTGTATTCTATAATGGGTCTAATGAGTGACGAGTAGAGGGGAACAATGACCTCTTTTTTCCTGGATGAGAAAACTTTTGTGATGAGGTGTGCCACGTAGAAGAATTTCCTCACTACTGTGATGATGTGATTATCAAAGGAGAGACTACTTTCCACCTGTGTCCCAACGTCTCTTATCACACTTTTGGTGTTAATTAGACTACCGCCTATGTGGTAGTTCATGGGTACAGAGTTTTTACCAAAAGGGATGACAATGAACTTTCTGGCATTGAGCTTGAGGACATGGCTTTGACACCAGGCTCAGTGAGGCCCTTTTGTGGGATGTCTACATCATTAGGAGTTTTGATTATGGCTCCTAGTTTGCAGTCATCTGCGAACTTCGTTAGCCAAAGACCTTCAGTGTTAGCCTGAACTTCAGAGAAGTAGATTACAAACATGAGAGGACCCAGGACTGAACCCTGTGGTACTCCATTTGTCACTGGTCTGAAGCTGGATTTGGAGTCTGCTACTTTCACAGTGTGGGTTCTGTCAGTGAGCCAGAAGGCAACCCATCTTGTGACATAGGGATTTATACCTAGTTCAGTGACTTTATCTATGATTCCAGAATGGGGGATGGTGTTGAAAGCCTTGGTGAGATCTAGATAGGCTGTGTGAACCACCTTACCCTCATCTACGGCTTTGGTGATTGCTTCAAAGAAGTCTATCAAGTTTAGGAGACATGATCTGCCTTTTACAAACACGGACTGGGTGGGGTACAGAGTTTGGAGATTACCAATGTCATTGTTTATAAGTTCCATAGCCTTGCAGACCAGGCTTGTCAGGCTAACGGGGTGGTAGTTCCCAGGGTCAGTGATGGCTCCCCCTTTGTGGAGTGGTATAACCGCCGCTGTGTGCCATTCAGTGGACACAAAGCCTGAGGTGAGGCTTTGACTGAACATGGTACTTAAGTGGGGTGCCAGTTTGTTCTGTAGTTCGTATAGAATGCAGCCTGAGATGTTGTCAGGTGCCATGGATGCTGTGTTCTTGGCTTTGGAGAGTGTGGTTTTTACCTGTACAGCCATGACTACAGGAATTTTGCATTCTTCCTGTATACAGATGGGCCCTTTAGGGGGTGAGAGGGGGGTAAAGTTGGTACTGAACCTACCTGCCAGGATGTTGGCAATATCAGTTGATATATATATATATATATATATATATGGGTCTACCTGACTTGGTCGACAGTTCATATGATCGACACTCAGTTGGTCGACAGTTCATTTGGTCGACAAGCAGACTTGCCCCCTTCCCCAATGTTGTGCAACCCTGGAGTTGATATATATAGTTAGGAGGGGTGTGGGGGGCACAGCCCCCCACATCGGGGGGGGTGGGGGCAAAGCCCCCCACCTAAAATGCTTGTCGATCAAATGAACTGTCGACCAAATAAACTTTCGACCATATGAACTGTCGACCAAGTCAGGTAGATCTATATATATATATATATATATATGCGTGTGTGTGGTGTGTGTGTGTGACTGTATGTCTGCAGGGGCATGAATAAAGTCAGATGAGTAAGACTGTGTGTATAAGAGACTGTGTGCCTGTCTGAATTGTCACAGAAGGGAGGTCTGCTAGGGAATCAAAAGTGTATGTGGGTGAATTTGTGAGAAAGTTTAAGTACAATCAAGAATGTGTGCAGGGTGGAAGATGTTTGATGTTCAGTAAATGTGTACATGTGGCAGTGTGCGTGCACGTGTGTGAGTGCGCGCGCATGTATGTGAGTGACAGAGAGAATGAAAGAAGGGGAAAAGCCTGTGCCAACTTGATGCATGGGCTGCCAGTGTAGACACTACCACTGCCACAGCACAACTGGTGAAAATTTGTGATTCATTGACAAGTTAATGAACCAATAACAAGGTATTCCTCATTGCAGCCATAGCTGTGTCTGAATCCCATTCTTCACTGACTGAGTAACTGAACCTACCTGTGGTAGCAATTTATGTGAGCAACGGGATTCTTTGAATCCCATGATATGTTAGCTCAATGCACTACTATGTCACAGATTAAAATAAAAAGAGTTGTTTCTGCAATATGATCAATACACAAACAACAAAGTCCTTGTCAAACTAGAATGTGCTGCAAGTACTACTCTATAAAGTATTATCAAGTAGGAAAATAAATACCATTAACTTTGAGCTGCCTGCAGAGGTTACTCAACTGACACCTAAACTGCGTGTGGTCTGTCTGCACAGTTTTAAGCACTAGCCATGCTTCAGAAAATGACTCATCTGTTCCTCATGATGGTTTTGTTACAGATAATTTTTTGATGTATTCCATTATTACAATTTGCTGTCTCAACAGAAAATTCAAATAGAGCAGAGTAGTATAAATGGTAATTATTAAAACTGCATAAATTATTTACTTATTTTACATTTGTTGACCAGGCTAGACTAACTGGATACATGTCCATTTTCAGTACAGACCCGGGGAGAAAAGCTCCACATAAAACAAAGCAGAATATTGCGACTACAGATATGATTATTTCATTACAAAAAATAGTTACTAAAGTTCTAGTGATAGCTGAGGGCAGCTACCACTCACAAATGGTAGTCACTATCCACTACATACAAAAGTATTTACAGTAAAAATAGATGCAGCATGATTACAATCTTCTCCATAAATCTTACAAAGCAAACTCACAGCTCAGCAATTCTAAGTTGTTCTGTTTTATGAGCTCTCCACACATCAAAGAAGAGAATGACATCTAAGCAGAACTTCAAAAAGATGCACTACCGTGAAGAAAAGGGTGCTTATAAACTTCTTTCGGTTTGATTTGTCACAACTGATGCATGATAAAGTGACTGCGATTGTCTAAACTTGGAAGATCTCAAGTCAAAATGTTACAGTAATGTACAGGCATGTGCTCATTATAACAGATTGAGCAGAACACTGCTCACAAGCCCCTTTTACTTCAGTGTAGTGCTCTTCTGTGTAATCCTGCTCGCACATCAACACATTTTTGAACAAAAGAGACATGAATAACTGAACCAATTTTATAAATTATGACAACAGTTCTGTAGTTTAAAATTTATGACAAAAACTAGCCTCTCTCTCCTTCCTGTGTCCACATGTGTTTATGCAAGATGCTCTGGTTTCCACCCACATCCAAGGAAGCACTTGGAATTGATTTGATGATTCTCCGACTTGCCCACAGGTGTGCGTACCATATGAAAGTGTATGTGGGCATCCTGCAACAGAATGATGGCCTATCAAGGATTCAACTCCTTACCTTCTACCCAATGAGGGTCATAGATTCATAGGTTCATAGATTAGTACTAGGCTAACTGCCCTTACGAGCCATTTAAGCCTGCCACCATCCCCTGTGATTCAAAAACCTACCCTGTGTGTTTGTAAGGCACAAACACACACCTTAACCATTAGGCCACCCTTCCTGCAATGATTTGGTTCCAGCTCCCCCACAATCCTGAACTGGATAAAGGGGCTATAAAAAAAACAATGAAGCAAACAAAGCAGAGTTTTGTCTGTTGAGAGTACTAAAGTTGATGCATGCTTGTATTCATTAGAAATTCAGTTAAAAGAGTATCACCAGCCTTGCACTAAAACATATAATTAGGAATCATGCATAAATAATTTGAAATAAATAATTTTATAAATTCCTTTGGTGCATAGGTGGCACTTACTGCAGTTGGTAATACTTCCTGAAGCAGTGACCCTTTACGTGGTGGCAATAGGGTACTACCATTTGTTCAGTTGTATGTCATGGCTCAAGCTGCTCAGAATGGCATTTAATTTTAGCAACTATATGCATTCAGCAACAAAAAGAGCAAGAAAACATCTCATTTAAAAAGGGGCATAGTTTTAAGAAAAACAGCATATGTAGCAAGTTTTAGTGGTTTTGCATAGCTTTATGCAAAACTGCTATAAAGTGTTACATATGATGATCTACGGAATACAGTAAATACAGTAACTTTTTTTTAGTAATTAATAAATACTGATTTTGAAAGTAGGTTGAAAGTGCACTAGCACATAACAGTTCATGAAAAAAAAATCAGACTGGTAAGAAGTGATTTCAGCTCTGTGGCAAACAGAGATGAAGTCCTTACCATGACCCATGGCCCAGTTTTGACCATCATCCAAGGTGTTAAAGAAGCCCATATCAAAAAAGAAAGGCAGAAGGGGAAGCATGACATGGCCACTGCTGACTCAGAGTGTAAACTGGCAGCCAGAGCAGTGTCAGCTTGTAAGTTTTGGGCAGGAACTCTGAGAAGTGGCACCACAGAGACACTGCCTGATAACTACTTCTTAATGCCCCACTGCATACCAGCTTGCATGCTGTGTCATCTTGCAAGTTCAAGAAGTTACAGTAAACACACAGCTATCCCCTCAACATACCAGCCACCTGCAATATGACTACCCTTGTCCTGTTTCTCTCCTGATTAACTTCTAAGCTGGCAACAGCAATCAATCAGCTTTCCCCTCTGGAAAAAGGGAACCCCAAAAGAAGGAATTTCTGGCATCACTCTCAGTGCTTTATTTTCACATCCCATGAGTGTCCATTGGGAGGGACTTGATGGTCAGGTGTGACATAGGAACAAAAAGAAAACTAAAAAAAAATACACATACATTTTATTTCTTTGGTAAACTGTAAATGTAGAATTATTCAAATATTCACTAGTTATTCTTCATCCACCTTTGGTAAATATGCCCCCTCAGTGCTTTCTGTAATGTATAGTTCCTTCACTGGTTGGTATGTCACTTTCAGGTTATACTTCTGTGATTACAGATGATGTTAATTTGAAGAAGTGCCTTCCATATAACAGAGAATTTTTGAGAATAATTTTTAAGGGTTTATCATCTGTTTCCACCTAAATTTGTTTATCTTAGACATATCTGTGGAATTTCTCACTGCCATCAACTGCTACCAGTTCCTTTTCTATTTGAGCACATTTCTTTTTTGCATATGTACATGCTCTTAACCCATAAGCAGCAGGTCTTTTTTCCTCTTTCACATATGCACATCAAATGTACAGAGTCTGGAGCCAGCTTCATCTAACATTACCGCACCTTGTCCAAAGATGTTGCCAAGATTGAGCATAAGCCTGGTAGCCTATGCAAGCTACAAGATACCAGAGTGCCTGGCTGCGAGACAGTTGTCTTTGAGTGCCTTAGACAGGTTCACTCTCAGTACCCAGATGATAGTGTTGCTGAAACATGGGATAAAAACTTACATCAGGACTGGACCTTAAAAATTAAATGGAAAGCAGCAGGAAAGATATCACTACACATGAGCAGCAATTAAAAAAAAAACAATGAGGAGGGAAGAAGTAAAAGCTAAATGAGAAAATGGTTGACTGGTACATTAATTGCAAAGAGTAAGAAAACAGAAATAATAACTAAGCAAAATAGACAAGACTTAAGAAATGGGAAAATAAAATAGCATGGAAGTAAAACAACAATAGCAAAGGAACAAAAACAGAAGGTATCAATGAGGGTCGAGAAATGAAAGAAAAGGGATGGCAATGGTGCAATCAAAAAAAAAAAAAAACAGAGTAAAACATACCTTACAGACTCTTCACTATTAAATACTACCCAAGCACCCCTCTTAGGTACTCTGCTATATTCCTTCTCCTAATTTTACTAACATTCTGAAAGGTAAATTCCACAGACTAGTTTGTTTGTTTGTGTCTTTTGGCTTTTCCCGGTTAGGGGTCACCAAAGCGGAACTCCGGTCCGCTAATGATTGGTAGTTGATCTTTACGTGCCGAGTTACCAGCCCTGACGCACAACCTTCAACGAAGGTACGCCCATTCATGCATGTCTCCACGCAGAAGACGCTCTAGCTGTGAATCGAACCGCGCAGCGTCTTTCTGTGAGAATTCCACAGACTAGTACAAATCTAAAAAACTGCAAGATATACCATAAACACTTCTAAGAGAACCCATTACAGAACAGCTCTACAAAAAATTCACTGCTTAGAATTGACAAACTCACACATTCAATCAATTAAAAACATCCACAATATCTGAAACAAACCCAGAAAAAGTCCAGCTCTGACCTCTATAATAACTAAGAACACTCCATCCAGACAGTCAAGCTCTCATAACCAGTACAGACAAAAAGTAACAAATTTAAACAACCACTATGGTGACTTTTGTACTCCATTTCTGTATCCAAGCTATGAAACTTTATCCCTTTTGGCCTTAGAACAGACTCTAACCTAACTCCTCCTACAGACACTAAGAACATATACCAAAACTCTAAAGGGCATTGCACCAACTCTACTAGAAGTGTTCCCCTGCTCTAAATGGCAAGTACCCTAACCTCACACTATCTGAATCTAGTTAATTACCTACAACTACCTAATCCTACTGAACTGCCCTAACTCAAACCCTAAAAAATCTGTGGTCCATAATTCAAACCAAAACACACCCTCCTGCTCTCTAATCCTAAAGTTCCCCATTACTTTCTAACCCTAAAACTCCACTCACTAATCTTAAAGATCTTGACTCCTCCTCCCTAACCCTAAAACTTCAATTCTGTTCTCTAACCTCAAATTTTCCCCATAATCCCTAAACCTAAACCCCCCTCCTGCTCCCTAACTTTAAATCCCACTTTTGACTGCTGCCTAAAACCCTAATCTGTGCTCCCACCCCCACCCTGCAGCCAATGCATTTACCTTACTTGAACTTGGATACTGTGTTCAGGTGAGGTTTGGAAACTTCTCTCTCTCTGGACAGCTTATAAACCTTATCCAAACATGTTGTCGAGTCTAAGTGCGTGCCAGGCAGTGAAAGTTACAAGACACCCAAGTTCATGGCTGCCTGACAGTCATATCTCAGCGCCAGAGACTTGCTGAATCAGCATCTCTAACAATTTAACCTAATAATTTACTCAAGGATAGGATTAAGGAATGTTCAGAAAAGGGGAGGACAGCTGCACTGGGGAAACCTCTGCCTGCCAAAAGACTATAGCATTCCATCATCTACGGTGAGCAAAAAAAAAATACTAACAAAAATATGCAACTTAGAACGATTTGAGAAAAAAGTAAAAGGCTGAAAACTAGGAAACAAAGAATCTTCTATCTAGTTCCCTGCATAAGGATGAGGTGAATTACAGTTCTCTGATAAATGATGACCAGGGCTAGTCACAAAAGCCAGAATATTGGGTTGCAGGGTGACTAACCACAGGATGGCAGAGGGTTTAACAGGTAGGGGCTTTGAATTATGAGAAGAAAACATAGGAGTGTAAGAACAGGGGGATATACTAGAGAAGGTATTTGGAGGTTCTTCAAAAAAAGAAAAAAAGAGGGCTGCAAATGCAAACAGGAAGAGGACACAGTATATGTAACAAGGGATCTATTATTTGATAATAGTTTTAAATAGATATGCATTCTCTAACATAATCTGGTTGTAATGAGGTTGCTACTCCAATCCTTACCATATGGTCGCAGTTACTAGCAAGCAAATATTTACAAAAGAAATAAATACCTTACACAAAAATTGTTAAACATCCAAAATAACACACATGTAGCTTAGCCCCAAATTTATACTGTGTCTGTATAGGTTATTATGCTAAAATCTCTTTTTCGGTGCAGTATACAATGGATAGCATCACAGATTTATCTACTACTGTTATTACTATAGCAAGAAACAAGATACAATACAAAATGAAATTCACAGAGTTAAAAAAAAAATAATAAGTGAAAACAAGCCACAGAATCATCTTTTTAAGGTGGAAATCAACTTAAAGAGAGTGAAGTTTTGTTGACAGATGTGTACAGGACACCCCATAGCAAGTGCCAGAATGCAGGTCACAGAACTCCAGAAAATAATCCGTGATTCATTCGAACAAGAAGACATTCTGCAAATTGCCAAGACATTCTGTAAATTGCTTTGACGCTACCAAACTATTTTTATGGGGTTGCACCCCTCATCCTCCCACTCCTGCTACATATCACACACACACAAACACACTTTCATGCACACACACAAACGCAGTAATTCCAAGATCAGTGAACCTTGGAAAAGGGAGAATATCTATGGTATTGTAGCCTTGTAATCAAGTAAATATTTCCCCATATGAATTCATAATTCTTCGTATCACAATTACAGCCCTGGGAATCTCAAAAGGAAACCGGACACATAAGGTTACAACTAAATTATTCTAAAGTTAAGGATATTTTCTTATATTTTTCATCTTGCCAGTTAATGCCTCCTGCAACACAAATGTGTGACTATGGATCTTTGGATATGTAGCCACATTCTAACAAGTCCAACCCATGATTCAAACAAATTACTAAATAAACTTCACTCTCATCTTGCCATGATATAACAAGAAAGAAATAAACATGTTAACCTTCTGTGTTATGACCCCTGACAGCTGACTACTGTAAAATTCCTTTAGGCTCTGCATTTTGACAATGAAATCCCACTGCATTATCTTAACAGTTCATATCTTTTAACTGATAAGATATTTCTTCCAAGTACTTCTCAGCATCCTGTACTACTACAGTACTACCTCTTTTTAAAGAAGTAAGCAACCATTCGTTTACTGTTTACAGTAAATTTTTTTGTTTCTTTGTCAGAACAACACAAATTAAGATTACTCAAAACCCGATTTTTAAAGATTTAGTGTAAGGCCTAGAGGTAGCTGCTTAAGTCATAAAATATCTCTCATATTATAGCTAGAGGGAACTGGGCAGCCAAATACTCTGGCTTCCCTAGCACCTGTGACTACTGCAAGAATTCACTTTTAAATGCTGCTGTCCTCTGCAATGCTGACACCTTCAGGTGAAAGAGGTGCAAAGCATGCAGCATCAAAGAAGACATGATGTAAGTTGTACTTATACAAAGGACATCCATCTCTCAGCCTTTTAGCTCAAGAAATCTGGACAAAGCCTCAAATCATGGGGGCTACATGAATTAATATTAAATTTAAATGGCATACTATTCACAAATGTCAATAGAGTATCACTGATTAACATTTGTACAATAATACAGCTCTCTTATCCGCTGGAATTACTGATAAGAACACTGCTTTGTATGTATGTATTTTCATATATGTATATATTTACACACATACACATATAAATATATGAATATATATAATTTTACGGTTACAGATTTTATACACGCATATATATATATATATATATATATATATATATATATATATATATATGCATACACACACACACACACACACACACACACACACACACACACACACATTATAATAAAATATATATATATTCGTGTACACACACATATATATATATATATATATATATATATATATATATATATATATAAAAAGCATAAAATGGAGCAGAATAAAATGATGGCCATCAGTTACAAAAGTAAAACATCTTTAATGGAATCCAAGCGTAAGCACTTTCACAGTTACAAATACTGCTTCTTCAGACGATACTATTAGTCAAAAACCTTCATCCCTTAAATACAGTACTTAACATTCAAATGTACTACCTTCCTGATTGCTTGTTACACATTTAAAGAAACACCATCATTGCTAATGCAGAAAAGGCTAGTATTAAATACATTTACTAAAACTAGTTACATTCAAGGCTGTATAATAAAATATGTAACTATAACCACATTACCTATTTAGTATATGTATCTATACAATATTCACACTGCGGTGGTGGTGCTGCGGTAGCGTTGTCGCCTCACAGTAAGACGTCCTGTTCGATTCTCAGCTAGAGCGTCTTCTGTGTGGAGACATGCGTGAATGGGCATATCTTCGTTGAAGGTTGTGCGTCAGGGCTGGCAACTCAGCACGTAAAAATCTACTGCATATCATTAGCGGACCGGAGTTCCGTTGTGGCGACCCCTAACCGGGAAAAGCCGAAAGACACAACATCTATACAATATTCAAATTACATATAAACAACCTATAAAAATAAAAATAAACATTCTTGTAAAAAAACATGTTACCCTGCTACCCCACCTGTATACACACATCGTTTAACATCCTATGAAAACTGTGTTATCTACACAGAGGTCTAGCTTTCAGTATGGGTTTGATGGGGACTTTGTAATTCAAACCACTGCCACTATCAGCTCTTAATTTAATAATCCAGCAGGTTTCATTTGTTTCTGTCTTATTTTTAACATCTCCATGTCTCCCATCCAATCTAGTTTTTTCCATAACTAGAAGGTGAAATTTATGTGTGTCCCCTTTGTGAATGACATGTTTAGCTAAGGCATTAGTGGTTTCTCTGCTACTGCAGCCTCATCAGTGCAAATCTAAGCAGTTAACAGCAATTATCACTTACATACCATAAACAACGTCATGTGATGAGATGGTATTAAGGGTAAAAAATATATACACATACAGACTCATAAGTCAAACTCCTGAATGGGCAGTTTGATACACACATACACACACATATATATATATATATATATATATATATATATATATATATATATATATATATATAGAGAGAGAGAGGGAGATGTGTGTGTGTGTGTGTGTGTGTGTAGACAGCGAGCGATCAATAAAATGAATTCATAGAGAATAGTCTATAAAATATATACAGAATCAATATTAATACTGAAAAATTATAATGCACCTATTAAAATTAATAATTAACTCCTGACAGAAAAGATGAAAAGATAAGTATTAACAGAAACACTGGACTATTGTTAGAACATTTCATTTAGATCTGGGTGATACAATACTCCTAATTTAACTACCCAGTTCTGCTGCACTTTATTAAGAAATGCTTGTCACCCATGCAACTTTTTGTGTGTATGTAAAAATAAATAAATTATGGATCTACTTCTAATCATCGAAGTTTCAGAACATCGAACATCACATGGTCGAAGACCAGACAACTGAAGTTCTGAAACACTGAACGTTCTGAATGGAGACAGCCGTACAGAGCAGAACAGGAAATTTACCTTTTTCCTCGCTGTAGTGCAATCGCAGATTTGGTACATTTAAGTAGCAGGGGGTATATGTGTGGGCTCAGGGAGGCTTGCCCTCTGCAAAAACATAAAAGAAGACCTCTTTTCTTTTTAGTTTTTTTTATTTCATGTTCGATTTTTCAGAACTCTGATCATCTGATCATCGACCATGTGATGCTCGATGTTCTGAAACGTCAATGATTTGAAACAGATCTACACATATACACAAACACACATATTTTATATATATATATATATATATATATATATATATATATATATATACATATACAGATATATAAGTAAATGTTTGTAACCCTCTACATGCAGTTAGACTACAGACTCATGGGAGTAAATTTTTCTGTGTATATGCTTTTAACAAATCTGATGGCATATAACAAAAGGTACATGACAAGTGGCTCTCAGCTATACTGAAATTAATTTTTTCTATTTGAGTACTGTGTAATGCAGCTTCCTCTGCTCATTATTTTGAAAGCCAGTTTTCAGATATTTGACAATAACATACATGTATCTCATCCATAAAAATACATGCATTTGGATTTTAGAAAACATTTCTTTGAAATGTAACTACTCATAATCACAGAAATGTTTTTTTTTTCCAAGTCAGATTTCCCTTCAGCTACACATTCATTTAAAATGTGACACACTAAGCTTTATAACTGCAAATTCCTGCTGCTTTACCTCTGGTTTACAAGGGAAGTATGTTTGCAATCACAAGAACAATTTTAATGTATCTGAAAGCACACAACTACAGTGATATAATGCAGGTCTAGTCACTCTTTACTGTGGTCAAAAAGTACAGCTGTGTAAGTAAATTTAACTATACCAGTGGATATTCACACAGAGCACTGCTGCAGTACCTCAAGCTATATGAGAAATCATGACAAGGATTGGATCAGCCAGCTAGCTTCCAAAGATTTATGGCATCTATCATGCACCCTACCCATTGCTATGCAAAAGGTAAGTGATATAAATATATTGGTTTGTCATCAAAACTTCAGAGCTGTCTTGTCCCAGAAGGCTGGTGTTGAGTCCACACTGATTTGACAAACCACTGATTTTTTTTCTCATGTGAAGTCTGGCCAAGGGAATATTGGGAACAGTGGGTGGCCATCAAACCTAGCATTATGAGATACTCCCAAGCAAATGCACGTCTGGTTTGAAAACATCAGAAATTGTTCAGGATACCATATCATAAAGCCAAACAGTGACTGACAATCAAGTCCAAATTATGTTTCATAGTTTCATGGTTTAGTAGTTTCATAGTTTAGTACTAGGCTATCTGCCCTGGGGCATTTATAAGCCTAGCCATAGTGATGTGGCTTTTGCTACCCCATGTAATGGTACAAATGTGTACATAATAGATTTAGAATACTGTGCCTCTGTCTAATAGTGACACAGTGAAGACCCCCTTACATAATAGAATTAGTTTACTGTGCCTCTGTCTAGTAGTGACACAGAGGTGACCCCCGGGGTAAACCTACGATTTCCCATCCACTCGTCAAGATTTCTCTTGAAGAGAGTCAGTGACGGGCTCTGCCTAACATGAACTGGGATTCTGTTCCAGAGTATTGGAAGCCTCTGAGTTATGAATCTGTCCCTCCAGCATGTCCTATTCATATATGTGCTAAGGTTTAAATCTTTAGCTCTCGTGATTCTGATGGATTTGGATTTTTTGAGGTGGAGCATGTCCATCAATTCCTGATTGGACATGGCCTTGTACGTCAGGCACAGATCACCTCTGAGTAGGCGGTATGCTACTGAATAGAGCTGGAGTTTCTTTAGTCTGGCAGCATATGACATATGTTGGAGACCCTTGATCCTCTTGGTGAGGTACTTTTGGGGTATCTCCAGCTGTTGCAAGTGCCGGGTGAGGTACATACCAAATGGGGCATTGTACTCAATCATGGGCCTGATAAGGGAGGAGTATAGGGGTACAATGACCTCCTTTGATCTGGATGTGAATCCCTTCATGATAAGGTGGGCAAGGTAGAAAGTCTTTCTAACCACTTTGGCAACGTGGATGTCAAATGAGAGGTCACTATCAACTTGGGTCCCCAGGTCTCTGATTATTTTTTTCTGTACTCAGTGGGTTACTGTCTATGTGATAATTTGTGGGTACTTTGTTTTTCCCAAAGCGGATGACTATACATTTTTTGGCATTTAGTTTAAGGCCATGACTCCGGCACCAGTTGTCTGTTTCAGTGAGGCCTTTCTGTAGGATGTATGTGTCAGCTGGTGTATCGACTATGGCGCCTAGTCTGCAGTCATCTGTGAACTTTGTCAGCCACAACCCTCCCATGTTTGCTTTCGCATCTGAGAAATAAATGCCGAACAAGAGGGGTCCCAGGACAGAGCCCTGTGGAACACCACTTGTGACTGGCTTTGAGTTTGACATGGCTCCAGCGATTTTGACTTTATGGGTTCTATCCTTTAGCCAGTTTGCAACCCATCTTGTGACATATGGATTTACATTTAAGCTGTTGAGCTTGTCTATGATGCCTGAGTGGGGTATTGTGTCGAAAGCAGTCAACCAGGTTCAAAAGGCAGGATCTGCCCTTTACAAAGCCGAACTGGGTGGGATCAAGTGTCTGTAGGTCCCCAATGTCTCTGTTTATGAGTTCCATAATGATTCTTTCCATAGCTTTGCAGACCAGGCTGGTTAAGCTTATGGGGCGGTAGTTACCAGGGTCTGTAGAGGTGCCTCCTTTGTGAAGTGGGACCACTGTTGCTGTACGCCAGTGTTCAGGTACATATCCTGTAGTAAGGCTAAGGTTAAACAGCATTTTTATGTGCGGGTTTAGCTCCTCTTGGAGTTCACGTAACACGCAACCCGGGATACCGTCAGGTACCATTGATGCTGTGTTTTTAGCTTTGCTGAGGGCGGTTCTCACCTAGACATCTGAGATGACAGGGAGGTTACATTCAGCTGTGATAAGTATTTCTTCTTTTGGGGGTGAGGGAGGGGAGAAATTTGCACTGAACCTGTCTGCCAGAATGCTGGCAATATCTGTGGGTTCAGTGTATTTTTTGTCATTGTGAACTAACTCTGAGCATATCTGAGGGTTTCCACCCAGGTTTCTAACATAGCAGAAGAAGGCCTTGTGGTTATCTTTAGTGTCCATAGAGATTTTTCTCTCAAAGTTGGCCTTTGATGTTTTTATGAGAGAACGTAGCTTTCTACTAGTGCTGATCAGAGATGCCTTATCTTTATGGGATTTTGCTCTGTCGTGCAGTAGCTTCCTTCTTTTGTTATACAATTTGTTTATGGCTGCGGTCCACCAGACAGGACGCCTGCCCTTGGTGGAGAGGGTCTTGGTTTTATTTGAGATTGCATGATCCATGCATTCTTGGAGATGTCCGTAGAAAGCATTTGTGAAGGATTCGGCATTGTGGGATGTGGTTTCCACTGGCCCAGTGGACTTAAAGGATACCATCTCAGTCTTAAGAAGTGTAAAGTCAGCTTTTGAGAAGTTTTTCACTGTAGTCTTTTGTGTTGGGGGTGGAGGTGGAATATGTATATCCAGGGTGATTAGTTTGTGGTCAGATCTCACTAGTGAGGGGTATACTTCCGGTGTGGAGCACTTTGTCCCCATGTTTGTGATGATCAGGTCTAGTATATTATCTCCCCTTGTGGAAGAGGTGACTAGCTGTTCCATTGCATTTGAATTTATGAATTCCAGGAACCTTTGGGCTAGGGTGTTAGGGCTAGAATAATGCACCCAGTCTATGTTAGGGTAGTTGAAGTCTCCCAATATGATGGTGTTTGGTGAGACATTCATATCCTCCAATATCTTCAGGAAGGCTGAATGGGGTTCCTGAGATTGAGAGGGTGGTCTGTAACATGCTACCAGTTGTATAGCAGTTTTGCCTATGGTTAGTTGCACCTGGATGGTCTCTGATGCTTCATGTGTTACCACTAACCTGGAGGTGTGGGTGTCCTTGATGAATATGGACACTCCCCCTCCCTTTTTGGTTTGGCCCGAGTTTTGGGGCCGAAAAGCATGATACGAGGTATAGCCTGGTAGCGCTGGGGTGCTCTCAGGAGCCTTGAACCAGGTTTCAGTTACTGCACAGACATAGATGTTCTCCATACTGAGGAGTGCTTCGAGAGCCTGCATCTTGAGATTTAGACTTCTGGCGTTGAGCAGCATTACCCTTAATTTTTTCCATTTTTGTTTTCTAAGGAGGTGGGTTTGTCTTTTGAGCCTTGCCTAAAAAAGGCACTATGGGGGTGGCAAGAGCCTTAGCCAATATCCGGAAGCCCAGTGGTGACAGATGCAAGCCGTCCCTTGTGAAGCAGCGTGGCTTGTCCAGCATGTCATCCCAAGCAGACAGACATTGGATCCCCCTAGAATGACACCAGTAATTGAGCCAATTATTAAAGCTGATCATCTTGTCTTTGTATTGTGATATCATTCTTGGTGAGGGAAAGATGCTGCTCAGGGTCAGGGTCATACCAGCCTGGGCTACATAATCAGAGAGCTCCTCTATGTCTCTTTTCATGTAGTCCAGGGAGGTACGTCTCAGGTCATTCACGCCGGCATGGACAATGACGGAGTCATATTTGTACTTGCTTTGGAGTGACCTGAGTGCATGTGTTATGTGGCGGATCCTAGCTCCCGATAGGCAGCTCACTGTTACCCTCTCCTTGTTCAGCCTGGTAAGCGGAACAACAGTGTGTCTGACTATAGAGTCACCTATTACTAGTGTATCAGGCATGGTGTTTGGCCTTAAGGACTGTGATTGTTTGACACACTGATTTATTGAAGTATGTGTTACACGTGTTATGTTTTGAGGTGGTGGATTTTTGGGTGTCTGCTTTGGGAGCCTCTGTTGTTTTGGTAAGTTTTTTGTTAGAGCCTCCGAGTATGTCTTTGTGTTATTATGTGTTTGGTTTGCAGTTGTGGTTGGTCTGTGTGGGACTGGGTTTGCTGTGTGTGTGGTTACCTTCTCCTCCTGTCTGGTCTTGCCAGTCCTGAGTTGAGAGAGTTCAGCCTCCAGTTTGGCTATATAGTTGCATCTCTCACATGTATTTGTGTTTGTTGGGAGGAGGAGAGGGTTGTCTGTGTACATTAGACAATTGTAGCATTGTCTCAAGATTCCCAGATTAACCAGCTGAACTGGAGAGGATTCTAGTAATCCACCACTCGACATGCTAGAATATTATAAGTGAGTGCTGTGCCTTTAAGGGAAGTGGGTACTCACAGGGGTGGTAGGTGGATGTAGTGCTTACTTTAGTTTGAGAGTGCTTACTTAGAAGAGAGGTTTCGAGAACAAGTGCTAGGCTTATACTAAAGCGAGTAGACTGATTATTATAAGAGTAGAGCTTTCTTAAGGGAAAATTTGAAGAGCAGACTTGGCGGAGCCAGAAAAAGTTAACCTTGTTTAACCTTATGCGCACAATCGTGCAAAGCCGCTCAAACACGGATTTTAAACAGGGAACTTCAAAAGACCTAGAAATGGTCCAAAACAACCAATTACTACAAGCTCTTGTGCTGAGGTCACTCCTTCCGGGACAGATAGGCTGCTCGATGCTCCCCACTCCCACTGGTGAGCAAAGAAACTTCCTTCTATCCAAGTATGGCAATGGACAACACAGGAACTACACCACAGCCCAGAATACAGCAAAGCCTGTATACTGGTCTAAACTAGTCGATGAGAGGCGGGAAAACAAGGATTTTTTTTTTGTTTTTGAGATAGAAAGCACACAGAAATGCAGGAAACAGTAATAAATCAGTTACACAGGCTAGTACACTTTAGTGGGCAGCCTCAACAGTTAAATTTAACAAACAAACAAACAAATTTTCGACCAAATGTAACTTTAAGTGCAGATAATATATATATACAGCAACAAACAGCTAAAAAACAGATTAAGCTTGTTCAAAGTAAGCAAGAGAAGGTATTTTAGGTAAAAAACAGCAAAAAAATGCTTAAATCAGGAATGTGTAATCTTATCCAGTGCTGCTGGTGAACACAAGTCCTAATCACTGAGCAACTCTGCTAGTTCACCATTAACTTGCTGATTACAAGACTGTGCAGTTACGCAAAAAGGAAAGCTGTCGGTATTACATACTACCAACTGCTTGTCTTTCTTTATGTTTATGTAACCTCAGGGTTTATGCAGGCAAGTAACAGTATCTGTGGATGGTGCACTTTCCATATGGAGGAAGTAGGAGGGGCGGTTGTCCCCTGCAAAAATGTTTAGTATAGTGTTCTAAATTTCTCTGGTGTCCAGCAATCTGTATGGTCAATTAATGAGTGGATTCTTGAGGTAAATGTTCATTTCTGGTGACTACTTTGCAACGGCTTTCAATGTATGTGGTATTTCTGTTGTAGGGAAGTGATTTATGGGCTCAAACATCCTATGACTACTTATCTTAGCTCCATTTACCAATTTCTTTTCTTTACAACAGCTTCCTGTTCCTCTAAGTGCAAGCAAATGGAACCCATCCTTGGTATGTCCAGCACACTAGCTTCTGCCATGTCCAAAGGGTACTTCAATGCAGGCTGTCAAATGGAAACTAACATCTGTTTGTTCAGTGACTGTACTTCTGACCAATTAGAAAACCCCTCATGATAACTTACCATCCTCCCCAACGAATGTGGTCAGCAAGACAGGCTCAATGTTTGCAAAATATACAGTTTGGTGACTTCTGATGTGTTATACCACATGTCTAAATTTGTCATCTAGATGAATGCTGTCAGCGGGCCCCCTCAAATAGAAATTGCACCAGAAGGAAGAAAATGTTAAATTGCTTCTATTTGCTTTACATGATCTATAATCTGTAATGTTTATATTTACAAGTATTTAATTCTTGGTAGCTCTACGCTCGCTCCCCAGCCAGGACAGCCAGCAGTGATACCCCTTACTACCCTATAGCTAGCAAATCTCTCCCCTGTAATACTATAACCCTCCCTTTAACTGCTTGCCCCTATCACCTCTATTCCAGACCGGTCTTCTCCCTCTCCAACTCACCTTCTATTACATAGTTTCTGCCCACTAGGTGATACTTTTACCTAGTCCTACCTTTCTCAAACCTATCCTATGAATTCATAGCCCAACCACCTCACAGCTCCAGGCCTTACAAGTGGTTGTCAATTATTGTCCACTTTTGATACTTCTAGTTTTTAGTACCCTCCTATCCCCCTATTACCCCCCACTACTTTCACTAAACTCTTTGCCCACTCACAACTTTACTAACCTTGCATACTCTGCATTTCACTGATTGTTTTTCTGGCTGCATCTTCCTTATCTTGTCTCTTCCCGCTCCGTTTGCCCTGCGGGCTCACTTAGCTCCCCTACCCTACCCCCAAATCCCACCCACCCCCAGTGCATCTACTCTTATATGCTACTAACCACACCTACTTCCTCCCTACCAATTACACCCCTCCCCTTCATCACAATCTTCTTCCTATTCCCTCCCCCTATAATCCATCTCCTCATACCTCCCTTCAAATTTAACAACACAATACTACTTTATCAAAGTCTCAACATGCTTACAAAACTTATATCATACACAATCCAACTACTACTACTTCTGAACCTTACTTACATCCACTACCTCACCCAGCCCAACTCCATAAATCACACACCATTTCAACACACAACCAGCTCACTCCCCTCAACTCACTTACACTCATTTGTCTCAATCTCCCCTGCACTGTATCCCATTAACATCCATTTTTTCCACTATAAACTAAGCTCTACTTATAAACTCTTCAGCCCCTCTCCTTCCTCCTACATTCACACAAACCTAACAAAATACAACACACATACAAGGCAACCGAAATACCTAATTAGCATAATCCAACACTTAACCATACATCTATCTGGAGATATACACCCTAACCCAGGCCCAAACACAACTTTCTCTACATCTAAATCCATCATATTAGCTGCTCTAAATGCCCAAAGTATAGCTAACAAAATTCCCAGCCTCCATGCCTGGCTTCACCACAATATACCTGACATCTTAGCTATTTCTGAAACCTGGTTAAAACCTCATATAAAAGATGCTGAAATAGTTCCACCAAACTACTCTATCATAAGAAAAGACAGGGCTCACAAAAAGGGTGGTGGGGTAGCTATACTCTACTCATCCACCCTATCCATTACTCCCTATAACAAACCCATTCCTCAATTCTCCAATGCAGAATTAGTACTAGCCCTATTTCAGTTAAATAAACACAAACACATCTGCATAGCCTCACTTTACATCCCCCCTGGAGACAATACCTCAGTACTTGAGGATATTCGATCCTGGCTCTCAACCAACATCAGCAATGAAACCATTATCATGGGAGACACAAATATTAATTGGTCTTCCATTCACTCCCCTACTCACCCCCTAAACATCAACCTATACAAGTACTCTCAACTCATCAACCTCACTACCAGACCCTCTAAAGACTTCTCCAGTGGCAGTATCCTACACTGGATCTTAGTCTCTCACCCCCACTACTACTCTGATAGTGGAACTCTTCCTGATTCCCTCAGTGACCACCTCCCCATCTTTACCAGACGCCTTCCATCTCCATTACAAATAACTCATAAGTACATCACCACTCGCTACCTAAAAAAATTCAAACCAATATCCTCCTCAGAAACCCTAAAATCAATTAATTGGAACTCGCTAAAAACTCTACCCCTAGATAATGCAGTTGTACACTTCAATACAACCTTCCTAAACGTGCTAGATAGTTTTACCCCCATAAAAACCAAAAGAATAAGAAACAATACCGCACCCTGGCTAACAAGAAATACACTCACTGCAATGCGACTCAGAGACAAAACCTGGACACATTACCAAAGAAACAAAACTCCCACCACCCTAAATGAATTCAAAACACTTCGCAATACCGTTAAAAAGCTTATCACAGTAGATAGACAGAATTACTTCTCACTACTCCAAAACAATCACAAAACAAACCCTCAAAAATTTTGGAAAGGCATCACTACCCTCCTAAAACCAGGCTCCACTGATAACCTTAGCCCAGACCCTAATGCACTAGACATAGATCTGGCTACCCAATTCAATGCTTTCTTCACAGACTCTATTACCAAACTAACCTCATCCTTCTCCAATCATCCCTCACCTCCTACTTCTACATCCCCCCACTTATCACCCCCTTCATCCCCAGTCTCTCAACTCCCACCATTCTCCCTAAAACCCATTCCTACTTCTACAATAAGAAAACTCCTGCAAAGGCTTAAACCATGCGCCAATGCCCCCGATAGCATTTACTCATCCTTCCTCAGCATAGCAGCTGAAGCCATTGCCTTCCCCATTAGCATCCTTATCAATTGCTCTATCCAAGAAGGTCTTGTACCGACACTCTGGAAAAAGGCTTTCATCATTCTCCTACACAAAGGAGGCAATAATTACAATATTACTAACTTTCGTCCTATCGCCATCCTCTCTCCCATATCAAAACTCCTAGAGAAATGTAGCCATATTCAACTTCTTCCCTATCTCTTAGATAATAACTTGCTAACTTCCACACAACACGTATTCAGACCCAGTCACAGCACCATGACTGCCCTCCTATCCTTCCAGGAAACCGTAAATAAAGCCAGAGATTCTGGTTCTACTGTATCTACTCTCTTTCGTGACCTCTCTAAGGCCTTTGACACTATCTCTCATAACCTTCTCCTAACTAAACTATCTAAACTAAACCTATCCCCTTCCTCTCTCAACTGGTTCACCAGCTCTCTCTCTAACAGGCAACAAGCTGTCAAGTGGAAAAACGCCACCTCCTCTTTCCTTAACACACCCACTGGTGTCCCCCAAGGATCCATTTTGGGTCCTCCCCTCTTCAATATATTCATTAATGATTTCTTCCACTCAATTCCTCATGCTAAACTTATTCAATATGCAGATGACTCTACAATTATCTGTGCAGCTACATCCATCCCTGCTCTCCTAAAACTGACTCAAGACACCTTCTCTAATACAGAACAGTGGATGAAGGACAATCATCTAGCACTAAATGCATCAAAAACCAAACTTATGGTATTTACTCCATCAATAACTAACACCATTGATAGAAAACTATTCTCCATCACTAGCCAGAATAACACACCTCTTGAACTAGTATCTGAAACTAAACTACTAGGAATCCAAATAGATAATCAGCTTAAATTCAATAGCCACCTACAACTAAACATAAAAAAAACACCAAAAACTTGGCATGCTCTACCGACACAATCGATTCCTCACTACATCTACTAAACTCACTCTTCCTACTACATTTCTCATCCCTTCCCTTCTTTATGGTGCCCCTCTCCTAACAAACCTACAATCATCTCTCAAAACTAAACTGTCCTCCTGTTATAATAAAATTGCCAAATTTGCCACTAGTAACAAATCATCTACCCATCACTGTACATCTCTTCACAAACTCAACTGGCTAGAGCTTCCCAACTATCTCTCCTATATTCAGCTCACTTTTGCTCACAAACTCATTTTTCATCCATCTCTGTCCCTCTCTCAGCTCTACCTTTAAAATGCACCTGCCACAAAGAATTCTAAGATCTAATAACCAAAACCTAATTGAGCTGTATAAACCCCTTCACTCTCCAGGAAAAACCTCCTGTCCTTTGCCCTGGCATGACTATGGAACTCCCTTCCTCCCTCCATCCGTATCACCACCTACCTCCCTGCTTTTAAAAAAATCACTGTACTCACATCTAACATCCTCCTGGGAATGCTCCTGCTCCCACCCCTCATAGCCCATTCTCCACTTACTACCTTCAACTTATTCATATATTACCAGACACCAAATAATTAAGTCAACTGTAGTTCTCTAACCCTACTATTCCTCTGAAGAAACTATATATATACTACCACAATGCTTTATTTTTCTAAAAATTTTTACCTAAACTCTTTCTTCGCTCCTACTTAAATATCGGTTGTTCTACAAAATAAAACCAAAAAATTACTTTGTAACAGCTTAATCTTTATTTAGTTTGCAACCCACAAATGACTGACATTGTAAACTGCTGCAGTCTTTTGTTACCACTGCTTTAAAGCTTTGCGTTTAACCTACTAATAATTTGAAATTGTAAGCTGCTGTAATAATTTTTGTAACCTTTGTTTTGGAGCTTTTCTCCCCTGGACTCCATTGAAAATGGGTTCTTATTGGCCCAATGGACTATCCTGGTTAACCAACTGCAAATAAATAAATTTTGAGATGCTACAACTTCAATGTTT
The DNA here is from genome assembly GCF_019279795.1 of Protopterus annectens. Lineage (NCBI taxonomy): Eukaryota > Metazoa > Chordata > Ceratodontiformes > Protopteridae > Protopterus > Protopterus annectens. Next base: position 1,822,068,846 of record NC_056725.1, read on the forward strand.
GTATACAGGGGAAGCTATGGGAGTTAAGCTGCTAAAAGAGGATATTTGGAGTCAGGCTGTGCCCCCAGTAGTATTGGTCAAGTTTGAGTGTTAGGTACTGTTTATATTTTATTGTTGTTTAACATTTGTTGGGATTGTTTGGAATGGGTGATTTTTTATAGTATGTGCCATTACATCCTATCAGAGCCGGCAACAGCATGAAAATAGTTCTTGTAGATGTCAACCCACTACCTCAGCAGTCTTGTGATGAAAAGGCACTTGATATCTGACAAACAACTGGTTGCACTAAGCATGCCCTATTATCACATGACCACCTCCAAGTCAAGGAACCCCCCCCCCTCAGATAATAAAAAATAACCATAAAATGTTCAATCATTCCTACCTAAGCCACATAACTCAGGACACCAGTATAAAATGCCATTCTCTGGGATGGCCAGTACTGTAAACAGAAATTCAAGTGCTGCTTATTAGTCTTCTTACACAAATGGGACTAAAGCTGAGCACTACTACTGTAATCCGAGGCAGCTGCATTACCAAGCTGCAGTTTGAATTTACTGCTCCACATTAAAAAATAAAGTCAAGCTGCTCATATGAAACAAAACTCAAGTATTATCGTAACCAGATTTTTGATGTAATACCGGTTGCTTCCCAATGTGTATATATAAACATTAATGCTGTGATAATGTCAATTAGTGCATTTTCATTCACATTGAAGGTTGTTTTAGGCAGGGATATCATTGAAAATGTAGAAAATCATGTTTCTGTTTACATATGCTGTTTGAGGGCAGAGTGTTATCGTTCTTGTAATACACTGCGCTTCCTGATGTTAAAATAGAAGCACAAGTGCTATGATAATGTGAGTTAGTGTGTTTTGGTTCACATTACACGTTGTTTTAGGCAGGCTTATCAGTGAAAATGAAGAAAGTAATGTTGCTGTATCAATTACTGTGTTTTCGTTCACATCGAAGGTTGTGTAATGCATGTTCTTCAGAACCCCAAACCAAAACACTGTTGTCAACCATTCCATTCCCAAACACCTGTTATCATCATCCACCATCAGTTCACTAAAGCTTTACGTTTTGCAAGTTTTCTGTAAAAAAAAATGTGTGATACATAAATAGTTTACCGTTTAATAAATAGAGTTCAGCAGAAAGCATTTCCAAGTGGTCTGTATTTTTCTTGTCATCATTGCTTCTTCACAATAAAAGTACTCCTTTCGTCAGTAACAGACCTGCCCTGCCAATTGAAGCTTCCGTCCATCATGCACGCAAAACAGGAAAAAGATTTCCATGATTGCTTCTCTTCCTCAATGTCAGCAAAACTAGTTTTTCAACAGTAAACACAAAGAGTGACAACTTACGGTGCTTCCCGCAGCTGTTTTCAAGCCAGCAAGCGTATTATCACAACCGCGAAAATCTGGTTGCAATAATACGCAAGTACCAACATAACCAATCAAAATGATGACACCACGAACAAAAAAAACACACAAATATTCCAAACACAAATTTTCTAAGCATGTGAAAATATGTGTTGGTTAAAAACGTAGCAATTAGTTTCACAGTATTTCAATTAGCTCAACCTTCACTCAATACCAAAACCTCAGAATACTGAGGTGTGCCAAAAAGCCATAATTAGACAGAAAAGATCAATATGCAACAATGTTATACCTTACAGAATAAAATGAAAGAATACATAAATAAAAATGAACAGCTGAATCGCGTAGGCAGAATACAGTTAAGAAAATTAAAACTATACCAAGGGAAAAACGTATGGTAACTTTCATTTCTGATCTCTTGTTCAAAAAAATATCTCCATTATGTTGTAAACAGCTCAGCTGAAGCAAAATTCCAGAATGACAACACAGATGACAAACGTACGGGCAATACATTTAGATGACACACCATAATAAAAACACCAATACTACCATGAGACAGCAGAAAAATGTTTTCATTTCAGTACGAGCCAACATGCAATGTTTATGAAAAATTAAATTCCACATCATTTTAGAAATATTGCTTAAAATATGCATGTTGAGAGTACAAATAAATTGTTATAACAATATTTCAAACTGCTCAACAAAATTTTGTAGACCTGGCTACCATACTGCACTAAAAGAAGATTTCTTTTTACCAGCATCACTTCTCCTATACCAAGTTGTGCACGTCCAAGGGTCTGCCGTGCCATCCACCACCGGGGGCTTCGCTGTACTGCCATTTCTGCTGCTTGTACTGCTAGGAAGGCCTCATTCAATAACATCAACACCTAAAAAAGAGGAAAACAAAGAACTGTCTTAAAACAAATGCACAGCAAATGAAACAGCAAGATGAAACTCAAAGGTTTTTTGGTTCTGGAAAAGGG